>NW_024749729.1:752500-760000 GCF_018991925.1 Homarus americanus
AGCCATTAGCACATCCTGGCGGCTTGTACCATCATGTCTTTAACATTTCTTTACGACGCAGCCTACACTTTACCACTCTCAAGGGTTACGGGTCAACCTTTCAGAGGTGCTGGACCATGTGTGTTACTGTTCCTTATCTCTTGTTGTTAATGTTCAGGAGACTCCCTTCACTAAGACTCCTCCTCCGGGGAACTCTATTGTTAGCCTCTGTGGTAGCCAGACGCTGTCACCTTTAAGATTCTAAACTATCATCCATTCATTCAAATTACTCGAGGGTGACAGAATCATTAATTGAATTATTTTAGGTAAGAGGGTGATTTTTGGGTTCGTTTTAAATACTAAATTCCACACGTTTCTGAGACATCATATTGATTTATTTACGTAGGGATTAATCAACGACGAACATCACCGAAACTTGGGATATATGTCATGGGTGTGTTGTCCAGTGTTGTGTATAAGACATAGATACCTTCCCTGTCCTCTTACTCTCTCTTCTTGTTTTCTTAAGAGAATATATTTTCCCAAGAAACTCAAATTTTACTAAAAACAAAAACATAAACAAGTGAATCTAGTTTTATTGTCTTAAGTGTGAATATCATTTGACCTTGACAAAGAGGATTAGCTTATCTTAATTAGTAGTCAACCAGATGAGAAAACTAATCCCATCGTTTAATTAACTTCTCGCGGAACCAAGACCTACTTAGCTCCCCGTGATCTGGGTGGTGACCTGCCTGACTTTACTGATCTTGCTGATAATGATAATAAATTCTACAACAACTTAGATCATGGCAGGTCCTGAGCCCTAAGTCACCTCGTGATGCTCTACTCATCCCAAACTTTGCCTTCTGGAGCTCATACTTCACCAGTCTATTCTCTTACCAAGTGGGAAGAAGTTTATCCATCTTGTGGCCTGTTGAGGGGAGGTTCGCCTAGCCTCTGATGAGTTGTGGGGAAGTTTACGCATCCTTTGTCCAAGAGTTGGGGAAGTTTGTGTCGTGTGTCCATATGAGGAGGAGTTCATTACTCTGAGGTACATTGACCATACTTCACTTTGTCCAGGTAATCGGTAGGTTTGTTTTACATCTGCAGCTCAGGAAATCATTCAAAGTATTTCAACGCATGAATAAAGATACTTGTGTTATTACTGGATGAATAATGTCCCTCGTGATCTTCGTGTACGCAGGGATGGTCTTCATGGTCATCCTGTACACAAATATGTTCCTCGTGTCAACTAAGAGAGAGAGAGAGAAAGAGATGCAGGAACACGGTGAAGGGTCTTTAAAGCGCCTGTAAGAGACGTCACACGACTGATAATTTATCCCTCTTAATCTCCATCACTCACGGTAACAATAAAAGGAATTACCGAAGTGACAGTGATAAACGTATGCTCATAGGCGACGCTCGAGGAGGAGTCGGAAAATTTGTCTTATAAGAACAACACCGAATAAAAGAAGAGAGATGAAGTGGCTTGGCAAGGCTTAGGGATATGAATCTAGCGTAAGGCTCATGTTCATTAAGCCATCTTTGAAATGATTACAACTCACAAGTTTGTATGAGTTTATAGTCTCACAAGAGATCAGGAGAGATGAGGAGTATCAGAGTGAGAGCGTCGCTGCTGCAGCTGTAAAGGATGAAGTGTTCCCGGTAAAACTGTGACGCCTCTCACAGATATTAAAGGAATAATGGTGAAGCTCAGACGTCCCTGTAGCAGACTTATCCTGGGTGTTGAGGGACGACCCCAGCAGTAGTGTGAACAATGTGGGAGGTGGTGATGAAGACCACGACCCCAGCAGTAGTGTGAACAATGTGGGAGGTGGTGATGAAGACCACGACCCCAGCAGTAGTGTGAACAATGTGGGAGGTGGTGATGAAGACCACGACCCCAGCAGTAGTGTGAACAATGTGGGAGGTGCTGATGAAGACCACGACCCCAGCAGGTGTGTGGACTTGTACATGACAGTCATCACTCCTGTTGTCTAACACTGTGACTCCACTTCTCGCTCCCAGCAAAGGAAACCAATTTGGCAGATATGATTAGTTGATTTTGCATTCTAGTCGACGCTTAATGAAAATACATAAAAAAATAATATGCAATCCTAAAATAAATTGGGAATTATTGTCTTTTTGATTCAGAAATTACTTCACAACAACTTTACCGTGAGCCTTGTATGACGCTCACTGGTATATCCTGGTAACTCTCTCATATAAGTCATGGGTGTAGGAGCTATTCACCAAGGATTCTAGCTAACACTTAATCTCTTCTATGTTCCTAATGACTTACTTTATATCACTACGGACGTGAGAAAGTTTAGTTTTATAAAGCATTTTTCTGACAAAATATCGGAGGGTAAATAAACTGAAATGTTTTAGATTTTTTTTTTCCTCACACAGCGCTCTCAGTCACTGGCCGGGTTGTGTGTTGCTTTGATACCGACCGTCAATAATTCGTGTTAAACAACTTTTATACCTTCTGTGTGGCGTGAACCAATTGTTTGATCTATTGTACCTCGACGTTCATTACTGCAACCAGCTCTTTCCCTGGCAGCTTGAGGCCACTGAGGAATTTAAACTTCACAGATCTGGCTGAGGGAAAACAGAGGCCGCCAGAGGCAGAGTTACCTGAGGGATTGAGTAACAATGACCACCATGCACGGTTACTGCTGCTGCTAACATCTTTCATATTTACACGTTACCTAAGATCAGATCAGATGACCATATTGATCTTTGTTATGAGTTACACTTGACGGCGCCAGCACGAATGATGCTTCAAGCTTTTATTATCGCCATGAACAATATTTATATAATATTTTATCCGAAGGAAAACATACAGCGATGATCTTCGCTGCCTTTACTGACCATTTATTAAAACTTTTTACACCTGCCAGGTCGGCCATCGTCCAAACATTTTTAAAAGGAATCGTTTCGCTTTGTATTAAGAGTTGTATATCTGAGACTATTGCCTGTAAGTTGAGTTTTACAACTTTTCTTGATAACCTTCCAAAGTCATCAGAAAACAATGAATTTTTGACTGTTTTCAAGTGCCAGGGGTGTAACGGAGGCAACAGTGATGTCGCATATAGCCTCAAGGAAGGAGTAACCACCACCGTTGTTCCTGGTAACGTTTGAGTTAGTTTTTTCTACTAACTGCGTTATTCAACCCTATGAACACCTTTCGTTACTGACTGAGAAATCTTCTCTTCCATGCGCCTGACCCGCTTACCACACAAGTTCCCTTACTTCACTCCCTGGTTCTTGCCCTCCAAGTGCTCCTCACGGCGGACTCCGGGGTGTGTTGGGTGTGATTTCCTTTAGTGTTTAGGAAGGAGAGTGTCAGAGGGCGTCACCATACGGCCGTTCCTCACCCCACACACACCCCTTCCTCACCCCACACACACACCCCTTCCTCACCCCACACACACCCCTTCCTCACCCCACACACCCCTTCCTCACCCCTCCTTACCCCGCCTTCCTCCTCACGTAGACAATAACAGGTCGTCCACAAGTCAGTAATCTACAGCCAGGAAAGTTCTTGCCAGATTTTCAATTAGGATAACGTCAGCGGCCACATACCTTATTACACCTTCCCCTTTTATTGTGAAGGATCCCTCGCTTCACCAATCATCTCTCTGTTTGTTTCTTCGTCTTTCATTCAGTATAAAATATTAGTTCCCCTTCCAATGCTTCAGTTACTTTTGCAGGTATTTCCTCAGTGGTCATTCAGTGCTTGTTGATGGCTCCTCTCCCTCGATCACTACTTCGTCTCACTCGTCTGGATGGACCATGGCAAAAGGAATCCAATCTCCCTTCCAGAGGAGTATTTATTTCTCTTGTGGCTGCTGGAATTTGTCTCTGTATAGTTATGTGATCACATCATAGGGTGTGTAGAGTCTGTACTTGCCCAAGGTGATGTGAGTTACTCGAAAGTGCTTGGGAACTCCGCGTGTGTGAGAGTGTGTGTGTGTCAAGGCTTCAGTGGATAACATAACGTTTACCCACAAGTCCAGGATGTTAACTGTGTAAATACAAACAACAGTTACCAGTCAAAGATAACATAGTCGGCACTAATCACCTTATTCAATCCCATTTGAATAATTATACACAGACTGAAGAGGACATGATTGGCTTTTCAATAACTACATCAAACACTTTATAACAATTTACAGTACTTGTGATTTATTAGGACTGTATGTTTAAAAGGTTGGCTCTCACCTGGCCAAAATATGCTAACTCCCTCTGCCCCCCCCCATCTCCCCCCTCCCATCCCCTCCCCCTCTCCCCTCCCCTCTCCTCCCCTCCCCTCTACCCCCAGCAGTTTTACAGTGAGGAACCTTTACGGTACTCACACGGCTTCAAGATTTCCCAACCAGATTCCAAATACTGTCAACTTTAACCCTTTAAGAGGCATCAATTGCTAAAAGTTAACTCGATTATTCTAATTTTTTTATCAGGTTACTCACAGGTTGAAGTTGCCCAAATAGCCAAACTTGTTAAGACTTCCAGGGGAAAAATATTGTAATAAAGAGGATGATTTTCAGCAGCCATGAGTTTGTAGTGTGTCCCAGATGGTGATGGCTTTTTGTACCTGTGTTAGGTTAGGTTAGGTTAGGAGATATGTTATTTTTGCATAGTCTATTACAATTAGAGACTTGAAGAAGGTAAAATAATGTTATGTAGGTTTTAGCCTTAAACACATCGTATAATATAATTGGTTCTTAAATAGGGGGAAAAAAGCTGTTGGGTGTTTGTGGTTTTAACTCACGGTTGGCTGCCTTTACCCTGTGTGACGTCATCGTTGTTGTGATATTTATAATTTTTTTGTTCAATGATCTGTGAAGTGTGGGCGTGGGTGTTGTGTTAGTGAAGTGTGGGGGCGGAGGTGTTGTGTTAGTGAAGTGTGTGGGCGTGGGTGTTGTGTTTGTGAAGTGTGGGCGTGGGTGATGTGTTAGTGAAGTGTGGGCGTGGGTGAAGTGAAGTGTGGGCGTGGGTGTTGTGTTAGTGAAGTGTGTGGGCGTGGGTGATAATGAGAGAGAGAGAGAGAGAGATTCCTATGTGGTTGTTTACTGTCAGATGAACGCTTACGACTACCAGATAAACTTCCCTTACGTCCTCTCGTCTACATGGATATCTCAGTTACATGCAAATCCTCTCTCAGCTTTGTGCATATTCCTGTTTTGTTATTGTCCAGATTTACGCCAAACATGAAGACATAAATATTAGGGATAGAGTCCACACTTGTCCTGTTCCACACCTGTCCTGGCCCACACCTGTCCTAGTCCACACCTTCTCTGGCCCACACTTGCTCTGGCCCACACCTGCTCTGGTTCACACCTGCTCTGGCCCACACCTGCTCTGGTTCACACCTGCTCTGGTTCACACCTCCCTTGGTCCACACCTCCCCTGGTCCACCCCTCCCCTGGTCCACACCTGTCCAGCCATAGTTGTACTCGGGTTTGGTAACACGAGTTGTTGTAACACTATATTGGAAAACCATTCTCAGGTTGGACCTTTCAGTTTACTGTTGAAAGTTGCTAGGTGGTCATGCAGAGATATTGAGGTCACGCAGAGATAGGAAGGTCACGCAGAGATAGGGAGGTCATGCGGAGATAGGGAGGTCACGCAGAGATAGGGAGGTCACGCAGGGATAGGAAGGTCATGCAGATATAGGGAGGTCATGCAGAGATGGGGAGGTCACGCAGAGATAGGAAGGTCATGCAGAGATAGGGTGGTCACACAGAGATAGGAAGGTCATGCATGCGGAGATAGGGAGGTCACGCAGAGATAGGGAGGTCACGCAGGGATAGGAAGGTCATGCAGATATAGGGAGGTCATGCAGAGATGGGGAGGTCACGCAGAGATAGGAAGGTCATGCAGAGATAGGGTGGTCACACAGAGATAGGAAGGTCATGCAGAGATAGGGTGGTCACACAGAGATAGGATTTCTCTATATCAACGTTATTCTTTTGATATCTAGTCTCCCTATTTACGTCTCCTAGGCTAAGTTTGTTTTAAGTGATACTGCTAATTAAGAATCATTAAAGACGTCATCTAATCACCCTTGCGGTTGTGTTGTTATTATTGTGGTTATGTCGTTTTTCAGACCTCCAGACAGATTCCTCTTTCACGTATCCGTATTCTCGGCTCGGATTATCCATAAATATGTCCCTTTCATCGCTTGAGCCATAAAAAGAAAGTTTTTCAATCGTACACAATATACTGTAGAACAGCCTCACATTCTCCAGGGTAAAAATAAATAAATAAATACATTCTCTCACCCAATCGAGTGGTTGAATTCATATATATTCAAGACACGCTGAAACACATACGCGCTCATCCACATACATACTTCACATGACCACATATCCACATATGTATATTTACAATGAAAATATACAATATACTTAAGTCGTATTTTTTATATATGTTGATTATTTTTTAATACAATGATCACTCGACGGTGTTCATAAGTGCAGTTAGATAATTTTTTTAAGATTGAAGTGTGTTTGAAGGATCCTCCCTCCCTCCCTCCCTCCCTCCTCCAGAGCTGTGACGTCATTCTTCCCTTCTTCAGAACTGTGACGTCATTACTACTAAGCGTCATAGAAACAAGAGAAAAATTATCCCTGCAGTAAACAATTTATTGGTACTTGCATTAAGGTCAATAAGGCTGGCCACCCGAGTCTTCTCCTCTGTCGTCTTTTTCCTCCACCCAAAAAATTGTTCTGTATGTAGATTCTCTCTTAGGAACTTTAAAACTTTTCCACCAAGAGAAATTGTCTTATCTTTTGGGTTTATGCCAGAAATGGAAATATCACAGAAATTTGTATTGTAATTATATACAGTTTCTGAAGACCTGGTGCTCCTAGAAATGTTACGAAGAAGAAATAAATAAAAAGTTTGATTAAATTCAACGAGTAAACTGCAACTATTCATCAGCAGAGTTACGGAGTTGGTAAACCACTTTTATTATTGGTCACATAATGAAACTAAACAAAACAGAATGAATAGATAAGATAACACTTATTATTAAAGAAGAAAATATTGAAAAGTGAAAGTAATATGTGTGTGTGTGTGTGTGTGTAATAATAATAATAATAACTAATAATAATAATAATAATAATAATAATATAATAATAATAATAATAATAATAATAATAATATTAATAATAATAATAATAATAATAATAATAATTAATATTAATAATATTAATAATATAATAATAATAATAATAATAATATTAATAATAATAATAATAATAATAATAATAATAATAATAATAATAATATTAATAATAATAATAATAATAATAATAATAATAATAATAATAATAATAATAATAATAATATTAATAATATTAATAGTAATAATAATAATAATATTAATAATATTAATAATATTAATAACAATAATAATATTAATAATAATAATAATATTAATAATACCAATAATAATAATAATAATATTAATAATACACAATAATAATTCCTCACCTAAGTATCACA
>NW_024749729.1:765000-837500 GCF_018991925.1 Homarus americanus
ATAATTACAGGTCATTATCTCCAAATGCCTCAGAGTCAAGGCTTTTGGAGGCATTATAGTGCTCTTGTTATTTGGTCTCTATATGCAAGGACAAACAAGATGAACATTGCCTCATTACTAGATGTTTTCAGGGATGTTATTTAATGCGTTATGTGTTCCTTGTTCTAAATCTCCTGTCTTGCTTTTTTTTTCCTTGATCCTCTTTTCCTACATTCTTTATTATCACTTCTTACCCTCTTTAATCTCTCTCTCTCTCTACCCAAAGAGAGAGAGAAAGAGAAAGAGAGAGTGTAACGTTAGTGGCGGCAAGATTCTTCCAACAAGAGAGAGGCCGGCGGCATTACCAGTGATGTAAGGGGTGGACCCGGCAGAAAACAGCACACCTCTTCTTACATAAACGATGGCAATTACTAAACTTGGGTTATATTGACGCCTCACAACTCAAACTGAAATTGGTCTGAAAACTTTCGAATGGAACATAACTCTTGACAATATACAGTCCCCTTCACTAGTGCGTTTACAGAGACTCGTCAGGTTTTGTGCAGTGTGGTATCCCTGTATTTGTTTACATTCGACAGAAGAAAACTAACAATAGTAAATATACTATGGAATCAAAGTAAAACAATATTAAAATAAATATCTCAATGTAATGATTTGTGGAATGTTTATATGACGAGCCCCTGTAAATGCAGGAGTGAAGGGAACTGTACCTTAGGGTGAGTAAATGTGACCGTTCTTTATGAGGCGGTGATGGTGATTGTTGTCGTGTGTAAAGCAGATGACAGAGAGAGGATGGTGAAGTTTTTTTTAGTCTTTTTAATGGAAGAATTGTTACTCCCAAGTACCATTGTTAAGCTCTGGTGGGTTGAAATGATGATAATGCGAACAAACTACAATTTAAGCTACAAACAGATGTACAGAAATGCTATAGTCTTAACACGAATCAAACCAACAAGGAATCTCTAAGACGAAACATGTAGAGAATTTTTACTTGACTAACTTTGCAGAAAAATCCACTTTTATAGATCGTTTCCTTTCTGATCTTTGAACCTTGGGAAAATTATCATATAAATTAAGTCATTTTCCTGGTGATCTGAAATATATATATATATACATCACTGATAATTTACCTTTTTATATGCAAAAATATCCAAGTTGTGTAGCGAGGAAGGCGTCGTTACCAACACACACAAGTCCACCTGGGGTACCTGTAATAGTTACTAATTACCATAGAGATCGCTTCCTCTCAACTTGGCATAGGCGGAGAGAGAAAATGATAGTGGCATTGTTGTCTTGTTGCTGTAGTGGCAAAAAGTCTTATAGATTGCCATAGACTGATGGTATGTTAGGATATATGCTTTAAAAAAAATAAACCCATTAGTTTTTTGGTTAATTTTGTAAAGATAACAATAGGAATAATTAAATGTCACCAAATTACACCAGGAGAATGACTGGTTATATGAGAAGGTTTTATTTCATCTTGGATTGGATTATAATCATTTTTTCTTTATTAACTTTAGAGTCGATTAATGTCTTCTATATCACACCTGACATACACAGGGGATGGTTCTATGTTTTAGGTTTACAAAGACTCCACAGATTCCTCACCCACTAGGCTTACTGAGGTGTGTAGTCTCAACATTTCTAACTCTCGTCTCCTCGTCTCCCCCTCCCCTCGTCTCTTCGTCTCCTCTCATGAGTCATATAATCCTCCACAGGGTCTCACCTAAACACCTTCTTCAGGAGTTTTTTTCATCCCATCATTAAGTACAGACTCTGCCAGAGATCTTATATGACTGAAGGCAAGTTGAAGTTAATCCCTCGAGATCTAGTTATAGTTACCTGTTGGTATTATTATTATTTATTATTATTATGATTATTAATATTGTTGTTTTTGTTATTATTTTTATTATTATTATTATTATTATTATTATTATTATTATTATTATTATTATTATTATTATTATTATTAATATTATTATTATTATTATTATTATTATTGTTGTTGTTGTTATTATTATTATTATTATTATTATTATTATTATTATTATTATTATTATTATTATTATTATTATTATTATTATTATTATTATTATTATTTTTATTATTATTATTATAATTGTTATTATTATTATTATTATTATTATTATTATTATTATTATTATTATTATTATTATTATTATTATTATTCCTGAAATAACTCCGTACTAGGTATTGTTTATTAAATAATATACCTGAAAATTCTTAATCGTTCACCATTTCTCTAATTATAAATATATATAATTACCTGGGTGTCCTTAGCATTCAATTTCAATTTAATTACCTAAAACTCCTCAGGTAATCTCCTCAGGTGCGACACAGTAAGTTTCCTCAGCACCACACTGTGACTCATATGCCAGACCCTTGATGATAATGCTTCAGTGACACACGTACAGTACCAGTGCTTCATGATCACCAGTTTGTTTACGTCTGTAGTGAAGTAAATGATATAACATCATCCATTGTACTCTTGTGAAGTGAAGATTTTTGTATGTAAATTACCTCATTGCGAGTGACATACCAAGTGGTCTTGATAACGTCAGCAAAGTATATTTTACTTAGTTTAGCAGAAAGAGATGAGAAAAAACTATATATGTATATATAAAACATAGCAACCATTTCGAAAGTAATGTAGAATAATTTTAAAAAGTAAGCGTGCAAAATATCGCCACACATCCTGTGATTATTTTGAAAAAAGTAAATGTTTGCTGGTGATGATTTTTAAATTTAATGTGAAAACTAATTCTGGAAATAAAAGACCAAGTAAAAATAATTTACCACAGAATTATATACAGTATATGAGGCACTGATATACCAGCTGCATCAGGTCCCACGAACCCCGAAAAAATATGAATAAATAATTGTGATTTAAATTATAATTTGATGTTACAATATATATCTCGCTCAATGCTCACTCCTCTCTTTGGTAAGTGAGCACAATAAGGTTAGGTTACCTGCCTCACACACCTGGCCTGTAGGGGTGAGGCATGTTAACTTCCCAAACAGGTGACCAGACCCTCTACCTTGTCTGTCCCTGTGTACGAGGATGGCTGTCTAACTACATGGGACTTGGTGTTAGACACTCCCGTCAACCCAACTACCACACGCTGAGTTTGTGAGGTGGGTCGAGGAGAGAGAGAGAGAGAGAGAGAGAGAGAGAGAGAGAGAGAGGGGGGAATATGACACAAGGTATTATTTTTGTCCTTAATACCTACCATCTTAGGGCACGCTTAACTAATAGTTTCTATATCACTAAACTATTTATCTCCTGCCTATAACACTTTCTTTAGTATATAATTTTCCTCTTTTTATATTATCTCCATTATATACATAATATTCCTTAACGATAAATATTTTACATATGTTGTATAATAGTCCATTAATTTATATCAGCAACACCCAGAACAATGTGAATAATTTTAGGTGGAAAATATTCATTGTTTTGATTTACTGCGAGGGAGCTGAAAAGGTGAAAATATTTTGCACTTGAAATATTTTTGTGGGGGAAAGATGGTGGTGGTGGTGGTGGTGGTGGTGGTGGTGGTGGTGGTGGAGGGACGCTGTAGGAGGGGACACCGAGGTACAGATATTGTCATGCTGTGAAATATGTTGGTGAGGTAAGAGGCCAGGGAGAGACCTCACAATCTGGAATTCTTTGGATAATTCAGTGATGGCGACTATTTTCCCATTTTTCGTTCCCTTAGTTTATTATCTCTCTGTATTTTTTCCCTCGTGTTCTTCTTTCCAGCTTGTGTTTATATTTTGCCCCCGAGCTAAGGTCCTTATATATTTGTTCTTGTGTCTTTAATGTAAGTTAATAGCGATCGTTTCACTATTTCATACTAACCCACGGGTATAAATTAAGCCAACAGACAGACGAACTAATAGACATAGGGGACACGTGTCTAAGCCATAGTAATATAATAGTGTTTTGTGATGATGCCGCACCTGATGTTTAATTAAGGTATGGTGAGAGCCTCGCAGGTGACACAAACACCCACCTGTAGAAGCTGCAGGTGAAGCACTCTCCCTCGCCACCAGGAGTATATTCGAAAGTGGGTCTTATTCTGTGATGCATTAGATGTCAATATTCCAAACTGTGTCTTATTCTAGGCTGTATCAGGTGTTAATATTCAAAAATGGATCTTATTCTGCGATGCATTAGATGTCAATATTCAATGTGTTCCTTATCATAAGTGACCCCACAATGTATGATAAATATACTGTATCCTGTTTTGTATCCTGGTACTCTTTCTGTACCTCCACACACCTGTACCTGCCATGAGGGCCACAACAACTACCTGTAATAAGAGGGCCACAATTAATCACCTGTGCCATGGGCGGCCACAATGATGATGTCACTCAGGCCAGCCACGTAGCGTCTCTTGGCCTTATACCGAAAATTACATTATCCTCCGCTTTTGTTGGTCATCACAGCGAAATTTTAGTGATAGGAGAAGCTTCCCTGAGGCTTCCTCTCTGTTGTACCTGTACTTTACGTTATGTTGGACGAGGCCAAGCTTCACCTAAGACAGAAGAAGCTTATCTGTTTACCTCTTCCTGTGGTCTGAATGTTAATGAGTCATCCAGCTTTACTTAAATAGGCTTCGAACCAGTAAGAAAATATCATCTACATTAATAGTAATATACGTAAGAGGTTTTCCACTAGGGAGAAAATTTTAATGACTTAGAGATTGAAAACACATTTGGTGAATCCAGGAAAAGACTCGTCAATTTTGTTTTTCATTCTCCATGACAACCAGACTCGTGTTTACAATCTGCCGTCGTTGCTCCATTCATCTGTAAGAGCAACACAACCAGTTCACACTTGTATAATGAACGTGTCGAGATGCTGTACTGATAACGAGATGACGTGACCTGGTGACTAATATTGGTAGGGAAAATATTCGGCTTAGAGACGCGGGGATGACAACATGTTGGTGGGTTATTATGGCGTAACATCACCCTTATGTAGAGGAGACTGTAGGGCGATGAGGGTAAACACTATATACGTAAACTTTATACTCATCATTAAATAACTTCTTAAATAGTTTACAATTTGTTATAAGGAGAGAGAGATAAATTATTTGATCATACGTAAAAGTTTCACCTTATAATAGGAGTAGTAGTAGTAGTAGTAGTAGTAGCAGTAGTAGTAGTAGTAGTAGTAGTAGTAGTAGTAGTAGTAGTAGTAGTAGTAGTAGTAGTAGTAGTAGTATTATCTTCGTATAAGAATCCTGGCCAACACAATTTGGATGTAAATGAATTACTTTTTGGTGTAGGTGTGAATTTCGATGGCATATTAATCAAAATGGCTAATTAACTTATCTAACAGGTAATAACAGAAATGGACACCTTGTCATATAGGACTGTGATTGTCTCAGTCATTACTAATTACCTTTCGTTAGATATTGTATTCTAGTGGCATAACGATATATCTAGGGGTATACTGATATATTTAGAATTATAGACATATATGTATAGAAGCATAATACAAAATCTATAGGTACATTATATAGATACATAGTGATGTGTTTAGAGGTATAGTGACATATAGTGACATATAAGAATGATTAATTTCACCGTTACCTCCTCGAGTGTCCTCTATAAGCGGTCCTGAACCACAGTGTCACGTCCGCATTTTATTCCCATTTCACTTAGGCGCAAAAAAAAACCCCACTAAAGTCTTCGTAATTTCATGAGTATAATTTAATTTCACGGTGGCTTTATTAGTGACAACAAACACTAATGAACGACTAATTATAGCAGTGTTTGTCAGGTATCAACTATCATCACAGTCCTTCATTGTCGAGTACTGACGTGGGAGTAATTATATAATCTTATTTACATATATAATCTAGACAATAAGACTCATCGTATGTTGCTACAGTTTTCATGTTGTTATCTGAAGCTGCAGTCTCTGTGTTTACGTTATCTTATTTTTCACCGTAAAAAAAAGAAAAAAGGGGAAGACTAAAGTATAATACGGCATTACTATTGCCCCCGTGTGAGACAACATCTATTACAGTACAAGAATTATTACTCATCCATCAACTTGAACTATAATTGAAACATCTCGGTGAGGTTAACTTAGGTTTGGTTTGGTTAGGTTTGGTTTGGTTAGGTTAGGTTAGGTTAGATGGGAATGAATTTATGCCTCTGGTCCAACGTGATTCATTTGAGCAGTCTATTACTACACATAAATGGTCGAAACTCAATAAATTAACAGGCTAAGAAGAAACCAGAATAAAGAGAGGGATAGGGAGAAAGGGATAAAAATGAGAGAGAGAGAGAGAGAGAGAGAGAGAGAGAGAGAGAGAGAGAGAGATTGACTCACCCCTGCCCACACGATCACTCAGTTACCATGAGGAATATTGCTGCTTGGGAATGATTGATGTGACAGCTTAATTAAGTTCACTAATGGATGGGTGGCGCTGTATAAAAAGAGTTATTTTAGAAGGTGATTTAATAAACTGAGGAGGTTGATGTGTTTAAGCTACTCACCACACCTGTGCTTCCCAGGTGTCTCAGGTAATAGGTGATTTTAATGTTATATAATGATGCTTTTTGTCTTTAATGGACATATAATAATGGTGAACACACACACACACACACACACACACACACACACACACACACACACACACACACACACACACACACACATTATATAAAGATTTTTGTTAGCAAATATTACCCGAAATATGTGAAGCTTTGACTCAGCGTCCATGATGGAGGAGTGCGTGGACGTGAAAGTGCGTGGATGAGACGGTTTGTTAATGAGGTTGTGTCCTGCTGACGACTGGCGGTAGACTGTGTGGGGCGACATGTATAAAACCAGAAACATCTATAATATCCGTCTTGTGGAACTGAGTCACCACAGCAAAACGCAGCAGTCACGGCAGTTAAGAGTTCATATATAAAAAAATAACTTGCTAGAGTGAGTGAGAAATTTATATATAAATATCCAAACCATTATCATTCCACTGCTGGATTTTAAGTCCATTTCCAAACTATACAAATCGTCACTGGGGCAAGAACCTCTTTTCTGAGATGTTGAGGCCAAATGGATGTTGTCCCCCAGCCAGTCTTCCCACTAATGCATTCCTATTGAATTTGCTTTTGCAGTGGCGGAGTGTTGCTGAAAAACATGAATTTTCTAGCACATATGAGTACATTATTTTGTACTCTTGTTGGTGTTACTGAGCAATGTGGTGTTACTGAGCAATGTGGTGTTACTGAGCAATGTGGTGTTACTGAGCAATGTGGTGTTACTGAGCAATGTGGTGTTACTGAGCAATGCACAATGGAAGAATAGTCTAAAAATTGAATTGGCTTTGACGACAGGCTACTGATGTGTGACTAATTAACAGTTAATTCTAACACACCATAACAACAAGACAACACCGAGTATAGGAACACCTCCTTACCTCCACCACGAGAATGATAGTAATATGAAGAGTCGCTGTGGTAGGTGGTAGCGCTGCTTAAGTAAATGAACTGTGTTGACATATTTAACAAAGTCCACCGTTGACGGCACAAAGAACGCCCTTTCATAACAATACAGTAATGGGGGGAGGTAGTAGTGGTAAGCATATGTACTTTGAGGGTATGAATGTACACTGAATATTATTATTATTATTATTATTATTATTATTGTTATTATTATTATTATTATTATTATTATTATTATTATTATTATTATTATTATTATTATTATTATTATTATTATTATATTATTATTATTATTATTATTATTATTATTTATTATTATTATTATTATTATTATTATTATTATTATTATTATTATTATTATTATTATTATTATTATTATTATTATTATTATTATTATTATTATTATTATTATTATCATCTTTGCCTCGTAGCCTATACTCAGGCCTCCCTCACCCATTATGCTCACCTGTAGTTTGTAAATAACGTCACCTTTATAACCACCATTGGCTTCAGTATGTTACATGTGAAGGTGGATGCAGTAGACCCGGTAGCAGCAGTGAGGAGATTTCTTTCGGTACTCGAGGAAGCACTGTGGCCGGGCGTTGCACTCAGTCGCCTCCACTCCTTTGCTATAAAACTTCGGTATCTATTTACATGAGTGTGTGACCTGGAGTAACCAATGGGATCGAACCAGTTTAGAGGGTTATACACTACACACTCAGCCGCCGCATACTGATATCAAATATATGATCGTACATTGGGTAACTTTTGATATGTCTGTTCAATTACCAAGGTCACAGCATCTTAATTTGCTCTCTCTCTCTCTCTCTCTCTCTCTCTCTCTCTCTCTCTCTCTCTCTCTCTCTCTCTCTCTCTCTCTCTCTCTCTCTCTCTCTCTCTCTCTCAGCAAAAAATCATTACGGTATGTTTGGGAATATAACGAACTTTGTGGTCCTTCAGTGTCTATATAAATAATTTGGCGTATAAGATATCTGTACTTCTTAATTAATTGTTTTAAAGGTGAGAAAGACGTAGATGGCCACTTCACCTCACCTGCCTCTCACCCCATGATCTTCCTCCTTCACTTGTGTCATTTAACACTCTAAAATAAGCGTTATATTTTTCCCTACTTCTCTTTCACTTATTGAAAAAAAATTCTCTCCGTCTATTAATCTCATTCAGAATTTTTTTTTAGTTTCCAGGTAATTATATTTAAATCCGCTTTAATTTTCCTACTCAATAGGTAAATTCTTTATTGAACTTTTCATCAGTGTAATAGACAGTATTCATATTTTATCGTACATCACAATATGCACCAAACAGATAACTAACACATGATTGATTCTCAGGTAAAAATCACCTTTGTGGGAGTGTAAAACCTGTTAGCTGGCAGCTGACAGTATGAGATAAAAAAAAGTCGTGACTCAGTGCAATATATTTATTAGACGTCATATTAGTGTCTGCAGGAGAGGTATTTCCCTGGTTTGATTCTCCCTCTAGGCTCTAGGGCTTCAAGTCTCCAGCAGAAATGAGTTTTCACCGAAGCCATTGTGGACTGACTGTCTCTTGGGAAGTTGTATAATGCAGGGGAGGTGTGGTAACTCTCTCCCTAGAACCATTCCAGTGAAGTTGTGTGTGTGTGTGTGTGTGTGTGTGTGTGTGTGTGTGTGTGTGTGTGTGTGTGTGTGTGTGTGTGTGTGTGTGTGTGTGCTGCTTCACACGAAGATATAACACAATG
The DNA here is from genome assembly GCF_018991925.1 of Homarus americanus. Lineage (NCBI taxonomy): Eukaryota > Metazoa > Arthropoda > Malacostraca > Decapoda > Nephropidae > Homarus > Homarus americanus. The sequence goes on from NW_024749729.1 coordinate 774,233, forward strand.
TCCTAATGAAAGAATAAGGTTATCGTGCTTCCCTGCCCTTTCTCATCCTCTCTTCTCTCCTTCCTCTTCCTCTCCTTCCTCTTCATCTACCTCTTCTTCTTCCTCTCCCTCTTCTTCTTCCCTTTCCGATCCTCTTTTTCCTCTTCCTCCTCCGATCCTCCTTCCTCTTCCCCTCCTTTCCTTTTCTCTTCCTTCCTTCCTCTTCCCCAACCCCTTCCTCCCCTAATTCCTCTTCCAGCCTCTAAACACCCCCCTCCCCGACTAGACCAATCGTAAAAAATAAAGAACTGCTGAAAAGTTTTAATTAAAAAGTCATTTCCTAAAGTACGTGAGCATTAAAGTGTCACATAGCTATGAGTTCCCTTTATCTAACTTCTACCTTGACTTATCACACCACCATTATTCTTTGCCTCGATAATCCGCGCGTAGTTGTGACCGACGCTTCCTTGATCTGTCATACATTGTAAACTCGACAGATTTATAAAAGGATTGAGACTTATTCTTACAACTTAGGAGGGTTACCCATCCTTCTTTTATGATCCATCAATTAATTACTTCACTTGTATGTTATATCTGAAGTATTAACAGTAAGGTTATCAGTGTTATCATAGGAGGGACGCGCAGTTGTAAGGTGTTGTGATGCATAATAGAGGTTAGGTTAGGTTAGGTAAAGGTTAGGTTAGGTTAGGTTAGGTTAGGTTAGGTTAGGTTAGGTTAGGTTAGGTTAGGTTAGGTTAGGTTAGGTTAGGTTAGGTAAAGGTTGGGTTGGGTTAGGTTGGTCATGGCATCACCAAGGTGTTTATTTGTTCATATAATGTTTCTGGAGTGACGAAAGAAAGATGTTTTAGTTAACTCTAAAATAAAGTTTTACCACAGTACTGAGTTGGTGGTGCACATAACACTTTCATGGTGGTGCACATAACAACACTGTCATGGTGGTGCACATAACACTGTCATGGTGGTGCACATAACAACACTTTCCTGTAAAAAAAAGAGGAAGTCTGTTCATTTATGTCGGCCCAGTGACTGTCTTGATCCGGGGGTAGCCACAACACTCTGACCATCACACTCCCTACTGTATAGTGCGTGTGTATGTGTGTGTGTGTGTGTGTGTGTGTGTGTGTGTGTGTGTGTGTGTGTGTGTGTGTGTGTGTGTGTGTGTGTGTGTGTGTGTGTGTGTGTGTGTGTGAAACAAAAGAGATACAATGAGCGCACTGTAGGATGCATCATGAGTAACGTGTTGTTTAATTTTGCTGACACATATTCAGCGTAAAATTGAGAACCATAGAATGTAAAATTGTTAATAAACATAACTCATTGTTAGGTATAAACTAATGGTAAATAGAGAGCTTCCTCGTTATGTGAGTTCAACAACATAATGCCTTAACTTACTATCCAGATCAGCCTCATTATATCCCATCTCAATTCCAGGTGTTAAATTGTTTACCTGAACTCATTATACTGATAACCCTCCAAATAGTTAATGACGTTATATTTATTGTTACCTTAATGAACGTCCAATTTTGACACAGGAAGAATTTGGTTATTGTGAAGTATTTCGACGTTATGTTCCTAAGGTGACATAAATACAACAGGTATTGATGCTATGTTACCTGTAGGTTTTTAATTGTTATGTATGTGGTTTGTTTAGCTGACTGCCATGATGTAGTGTGCTTAGTCTTGTACCTTATTCTTGTGGGTGTGGAGGTGGTGGAGGGGTGGTGGTGGAGAGGTGGTGGTGGGGGTGATGGTGGAGAGAGGGTGGTAATTAGTAGTATTTCAGGAGTGGTGGTGGTGGTAGTGGTGTATGGGTGATGGTAGTAGTGGTTGGAGGGGTAGTGGTGGAGGTGGTGGTGGAGAGAGGGTGGTGCCTCAATTCTTGCGTGTGCAAGAATCGAATCAGCAGACACATATGGTTACTAGTTCTTGCTCACATTTTTTTAATAGATTTTGTTTTAGTAACCTAACCTAACCTAACCTGACCTAACCTAACCTAACCTAACCAAACCCTAATCAAACCTTTTCATTTACTTGGCATAATGAAGATGTTTTTTGTGGCCAGCAGCGCCTCTTCCCTGTGACTCAAACACTATCCAGTACACTCACACAAACATGGATCTGAAAGAGATGTTTGATCCACTGATGAATATTGTGGCGGAAATAGAAGCCATTCAACATTAAAGTGGGATACTGACTCCCAACTAATACAATAATGCGTTGGGGGTAAAAGTCCATTAGTGGTTCAGGGAACGATTAAATTAACACCTCGGTAACCTTGCTAATTTAGTGACTTCCTCTTTAAGTGGAGGTTTCCCCCCTGCGTGTGTGTGTGTGTAGAGAGAGAGAGAGAGAGAGAGAGAGAGAGAGAGAAAATGAGAAAGAAAGGTAGACAAATAGATAAATATAGGTATAAGGTAAGGAAGAGACTAATACCATGAATAAAAGAGATTGAAAGATTAACCAAACCTTACGACAAGGTAATGAAGGTTACGGAATTTATAGTTTTAATCTGAGAATAATTAAATCTCTTCTTCCTTGTTTTTTTTGTTTTTGTTTTTTCAATAGAATCTAATTACTTGATTGATAATTCATGTTGTTCGTGAAGTAAAACATCGCCAAGGTTCAGGTGTCCAATCAGGTGACGACAATGAAGTGAAAAATGTTTAGTCTTTTTTAAGTGTGGCGTCAGGTGTTGGCGATGAAGTTATTAATGAAGGAAAAATATTGTAGAAAATGTATCAAGATCATATTTATAAGACTAAGTGTATTTTTGACCACCTGAATAATATCTACCTGGCCATGGACATGTTTTTATTAGGTAAATATATACATCATCATCATCATCATCATCATCATCATCATCACCATTATCATCATCATCATCATCATCATCATCATCATCATCATCATCATCATCATCATCATCATCATCAACATTATCATCATCACCATCATCATCATCATCATCATCATCATCATCATCATCATCATCATCATCATCACATACAGTAAGCCTCCGTCTACTCATCCATCAGACTCCTCACGCACAGTCAGCCCAAGACATATTTTACGTCTCCTCACTCGTGTTCCTCCCGCAGGCGTCTTTCAACAGGGAGGCCCAGGGTGGTGTGCCATTAGTACATCCGGGCTTTTAAACATCATACCTTAAACCTTTGTTGACGACGTAGCCTCCATTTTACTACGGCTTTTAGGGATTCAGGTCGTTCTTTCACGTCTACTGGAGTGTGTTTCCTCCTGCCATATAATGTGTTACTCTCTTATTCCTCCTCCTCCTCCTCCTCCCTTTGCTCCTCTAACCTAACCTAACCTAATCTAATCTAATCTAACCTAACCTAACCTAACCTAACCTAACCTAACCTAACCTAATCTAACCTAACCTAACCTAACCTAATCTAACCTAACCTAACCTAACCTAACCTAACCTAACCTAACCTAACCTAACCTAATCTAACCTAACCTAACCTAACCTAACCTAACCTAATGTATCACTCATAATATTAGAAGAACTATACTGAGAATCACGTGTATCTAGTGTCAGTGTCTACAGATTACGATTAACTGGGATTATCAAAAGAGATTTAAGATCCATATCAGGTAATTGTTTTATGCTACCTGATGCTTCAAATGGGATGTGTACAGTAATTATAACTATATTGTGTAACACTGAAGTTTTATTTTATTTTACGGAACCTTAAATAACACACTACAACTAACCCATCACAATTCATCTGTTTCACATATCATTTCATCTCTTTTGTTACACTTGAGACCAACAAACGTACAGTCCACTTCCAAATGATATACTTTAGTTAAGCCACAATATTTATACTCCCTTGTGAGATCCAGAGAACCTATTAATGTGTTTCCTCTTCGTGGTTGAGGTAAAGAAAACACATATTACATACTCGTGATTGCTTAGTTCTGTTGTGTCGGTGTGTGGCAGGTAACAAAACTTCAATCTGTAATCCCAACACCTGGAGGAAATTATCATATAGATTAGTGGGTTTAATAAGAAAATATCTCCACAGTCTTCAGGTATTTCTCACCAACACCCAGCCGGTACACTGTGACTCAATTAGGTCTTAGGTGTAGGAATGTAGGAGGTGTGGCCTTGGTTCCCTGGAGGAGGAGGATCTTCCCTGGGCTTACCTGAAGGAGGCTCTGGTAGTCTTTCCTCCCTTGGGACTGATCTTGATAGAGCAGGTTGATTAAAAAAATGCAGTATATAATTCAGAGATGGGTGGTGGGAGGGAGAGGAGGACAAAGGATAGATGGAGTGACTGAGAGACATACTGACAGTGAGAGAGATAGACCTGGAGTGACTGAGAGACATACTGACAGTGAGAGAGATAGAACCTGGAGTGACTGAGAGACATACTGACAGTGAGAGAGATAGAACCTGGAGTGACTGAGAGACATACTGACAGTGAGAGAGATAGACCTGGAGTGACTGAGAGACATACTGACAGTGAGAGAGATAGACCTGGAGTGACTGAGAGACATACTGACAGTGAGAGAGATAGACCTGGAGTGACTGAGAGACATACTGACAGTGAGAGAGATAGACCTGGAGTGACTGAGAGACATACTGACAGTGAGAGAGATAGACCTGGAGTGACTGCGAGACATACTGACAGTGAGAGAGATAGACCTGGAGTGACTGAGAGACATACTGACAGTGAGAGAGATAGACCTCTAGGCAGCGGAACGTGCATCAAGCAAGAGAACATTTCCTCTATTGATGTTTTGGGAAGGACTTTGGTGTTAGTGAAGAGAGACACGTGAAGCTGTAGGAATTCAACCAGTCTTTGGGTCACGTTGTGGAAGGAAAGAGCTACTGAGGAACACGTCCATGTGTGTGTGTGAGTGTGTGTGTGTGTGTGTGTGTGTGTGTGTGTGTGTGTGTGTGTGTTTAATTCTCATAATCCCGTATCAAATGGGGATAAATATTTGAAGGAACAACAATCATTATCATTATCATCAATGTCATACCTAACTTATATTATGACATAACTCTAACGATGTAAACAGAGTCTAAGTTACTAATGATATGAATATTAAAAGATTAAATATAAATAATCAAACACAAAGTTACTTATAGTTCCAATAATCACTTGAATTTCGAATACCAGTTGATATATTAAAAAAAAATCGAAATACTCTAAACTATTTCCACTCGTTCTTTTTACCTTGCTCTACACTCTAGGCAACTGGTGGAGTGGTGGAGTTGAGTGTTGCTTTGATACCGACTGGGAAAAACTCGGGTTAAACTCCCTTTTTTCTTTCAGTCTGGTGTAAAGCAAATGTTTGATCTACAGTTCGCTGGGTTTTTTTTTTACACAGTAGTCGGGTTTTTTCCTTTGTAGCTTGAGAACACCAACGAATGACGTCACTCACAGTCAAACTAAACTTAATACATTGTTTTCTTCGTGTCATAGCATAAAATCCGTCACACACACACACACACACACACACACACACACACACACACACACACACACACACACAAACTCGTCCACATAACAAACACTAATTCCAATACTTCTTTTAGCTGCCAGAACCTTGACGTATTTTCCCTGACTGACTCACTTAGTAATTCATAAATATTTAAATTGCAGGATTAAAAGCTTACAAGCGGATCTAGTTACCTGATGGAAACCTCTCGGATAGAAAAAAATAGAAGTTACAAAACTTACCCCTCTCTCATAACCTAACCTAACCTAACCTAACCTAACCTAGCCCAGCCCAGCCCAGCCCAAATGAGTTAGAGAAGGAGAGAGAGTTGAACATCAGAGAGCAGTGTGTGTGTGTGTGTGTGTGTGTTTGGGCTGTAACTCTGGATGACTGAGGTGTGTGCCTTGTTGGGTTGTTTGGGTGTTTTTGAGGGTCTGTCTGTCTGTCTGTCTGTCTGTCGTTTTTTATTGTTTGCATCTAGGACGAAAACACTATCAAGGATTGTTTATGCCAGAAAACTACGAAGTGTATACATTTAATCAACTTTGGCTCTGATTAACAAACATCAATCACTACGAGCATCTTCTCTTCAATTCCGTCAGTAGTAACTTCACCCATCACGCCACTCGTTCACTACCTCATTCATTCATTCCCTGACGGAGAAATATTTAACATTAACGAGGAGGAAATAATGATCTGTGACAGGCTGTTATAACTTACTAAATCCACTTAACATGACCTTCAGTAAAGTTGATTCGATTTATCTGTGCCAGCAGCTCTATACGTGACCGTATTACTGCCAGTCACTCATTAACGGAGACAAATTTAATTTCTACTTTCACCTGATGCAACATTATGAGAGAGAGAGAGAGAGAGAGAGAGAGAGAGAGAGAGAGAGAGAGAGAGTCCAATACTAATGACTTTATCCTTTTAAAACTTTTACCTTCACTCGTAACGCATTATTCTCTCCACCTCGTTAAAGTTGCTGTACCCTCTTAATACCCAATCTGTTATCCTACTGCAGCGCCTCCAGCAGGAACACCCACATGATATCACCACACCTTCCATTAATGCCTCTGTGATTAACTTATCCTCTCCAGGCTGTTCCATTTATATTATCGTTATTACACCTCCATTATTCCTGGGTTTATTTTTTCTTACCTGTCCCTGCAAAACTCAACGACAATAGTTTTCCTTTACAATCTTAAAAGGAGGAAGTTAGACCAACACTGTATTCGATAATCTTTCTTTTTTTATCCAAATTCAGAAGTGTGATGCTCATTTTCCCACGACTGGCGTGAATCATGTGACTCCCACACAGAGGACTCACGAGATAGTACAGTAGTTCCCTGACGTGTGTTCAGACCAGACAGCCTGGGCGGGTGTCAGGGGCAGGGAGGGAGACGTGAGGAAGTTGGTGTAATACTGGACGGTGTGGACTAACACTGATCTCCTGCTGGTAGTCTTGACAAAAACTTACCCCGAGAGATAAGTTTCCAAGGAGACAGACAGAGAGAGAGTGCGTGTGTATGTGTGTGGGTTGTGAGGGTGATGTACAGTTGGAGACATTTCCGACTAGTACACTCAGCATTGTCACTCCACCCTCTCTGTACTTTATATATCACTCGCTTCTTGATCTTGTCGCCATTATGAGGAAGGTTTGTTAGCACACTACTGAGGTTATCAGTAATCGACCTAAGTGTCTTTGCTTCTACTGTTATTCGTAAAGTATAAAGAATGAGACCAGAGTCAAGAACAGAGTGGGTGATACGAAACGTATCTTCACAAGTACACAGCCGCCGTCAGCCTGTGTAGTGTCAGCGATATACTAAATGGTCACTACAAATGTCAGCAATATATATACTGAAGTTACAGTGCCACCAGTGTTCCTCATCACCTCAGTGTTCAGTGTTGACCTTATCTTACCAAACACCTGGCACTGGTCATATGTCTTAATTCTTATGTGTTGATGACTTAAGTTGAAGCTCAGTATGACATAATAATATCAGCAACAGTAATCTTGACCACACACCACCACCACACACCTTCAACACCACAATGGCTTTTTGATACATTTTTTCATTTTTTTCCCCCGATTTCAGGAGCATGAGACAAAGGAAACAAAAAGCGCCTCTAACTACCTCCGTCATGCGGCCCACAATAACTTGCCACTCAGCTCTACCAGGTAGCGTCTCCTCGCCTTGAGGTGGAAAATTATATTGTGTCTCATGCCTTTGTTAGCTCACTTCAGTACAATTTCAGAGAAGGGAAAGTCTTCCTCAAAGTTTTCTTCCGCGCTGAGGAGCAGAAAAAGTGTAAGGGAATAAAATAATAGACAACAGAAATATAAAATAAAATATATACTCTTTTATAATAATACTAACGGGATGGTCTTCCCCCCTCCACACTAATAAGGATCAAATATTACTTACTCTCCCACAAGCGAATCAACGTAAAGTTTGACGTTATCTGCCTGTAAGACAAACACATACGAGGCTCATGTTTACTACCACATTGACAGGAACACTTGACAACATGCATCCCTGTTTAAGTTGTTTAGGTACTAAGACATCCGTAAGAGGAATATGAAGAAATAATATGATATGTGAACTTCCATAGAATCTAATACTGATGGTATTTTATTTTTACTTTCTAATTACAAGTACATCTCTCTCTCTCTCTCTCTCTCTCTCTCTCTCTCTCTCTCTCTCTCTCTCTCTCTCTCTCTCTCTCTCTCTCTCTCTCTCTCTCTACATACACGAAACAAAACCCGCGCAGCATCGTAGCCAGAATTACCGCTTTGACAATAAAAACACAACTTCTATTAACAGTGCTTAAAACTTGCTCAAATTACTTCCTGAGTACAAACAGTGACGTCAAGGATGAGTGAATCAACCTGGGCGATGTTTCCATGACAACCAGATTCGTGTTTACAATCTGTCGCCGTTGCTCCATTCATCTGTAAGAGCAACACAACCAGTTCACACTTGTATAATGAACGTGTCGAGATGCTGTGCTGATAACGAGATGACGTGACCTGGTGACTAATATTGGTAGGGAAAATATTCGGCTTAGAGACGCGGGGATGACAACATGTTGGTGGGTTATTATGGCGTAACATCACCCTTATGTAGAGAAGACTGTAGGGCGATGAGGGTAAACACTATATACGTAAACTTTATTCTTAACATACACGAGACGTAAATGGATTTAACATCAGTCAATATGTTAAATAAATTAACTCAATACTTATCTGTATACAAATTGAATTAACACTACTAGTAAACTGTCTTCCACCTCACCCTCATAAAAAGCTTTGTTGATCACTGTACACTATATTGAACACTACATCTTAACGGATTCACTACATCGCTGTTATCGGGATGAACGACAACAACCTCACCTTCAGCACATCCTCACATTACTGAACCAAACCGTACAGTTAACTAAATCACACTTTAATGACATCAGGTAATTTGTGGTCAGATAATATTAGATGTGAATAATTAATTTCGACTTGATAATTTACCTTGACTGTTTTTAATTATGAAATGACGTCAAACTTTCTTATTTAATTACGGGGCCAAAAATCTTCCCAAACATCACACAGGTAAACCTTGACTAGCAAAAGCTCACCTTGCAGGGTCTAACTTACAGACACTTTAATTTCCTCCCATCTGTTCTAAGACGTGCGGCACTAGAGTGTGGTGTTGCTCGTTACTAAAAGTGTTGGTTGCCATTGTTGACACACAGCTGCAGTAATTTCCTGGACGAGACGAAGAGACGAAGGGTATTTTGGTTTGCATCACCGGGTAACCATTGTTTCCCTGGCTTCATATTTATGCTACGTGTGAGTATTATATCATAACACTAGGAAGCTCTCGTCGTCTTCTTAGGCTTGTTGTGAGGCTTCAGGATGTATCACTTCATGCACAGGTTCAGTTTGGACCAGCTGTCAATGTCCCATACCACGTGAAGACCGCCAGCTTGCTACACACCCTCAATTATGCTTCCTAATTGCTTCACCACGAATAGACTATCCAATTTGGACCTCAATTTGCTTCAAGCAGTTGAGACCGGTCTTGGCTTCCGAGCACAATCAAGGGCCACACTATCAGGTACAGTAGAGGCGGTGTGTCCACGGTGAATAATGGGCCTCGTCCTCCTTGAGTGTGTGTGTGTAGAGAGAGAGAGAGAGATTATAGTATCCTGTTTCTGGTTACAAATTTCTAATGGTGTAAACTAACTAACTTAACACACTCACTCACTCACTCACGGGTCGTTAATCTGCTCTGGTTAGGTGTGAGTGTTTGGGATAGCCCTGAAGCCATATATATATATATATATATATATATATATATATATATATATATATATATATATATATATATATATATATATATATATATATATATATATATATATATATATATATATATATATATATATTTGCATTTAGTAAAGTAACATTTATGATAATTTTTAAAGCGTGTTCTAGTTATTTATACACCAGTTATAGTAAAAGTAATTCTTGGTTTCTCTTTACCAGTATCCTTGGTAACTAGTTGTCTTGGGAAGTGTGTTTGACAGTCTTACAAAACCATGATTCTATGTTGGTGCTTGGAGGTAAGAGGCTATTATACAAGATAGAGATACAGGATAATAGTAACTTTACCCAAGGTCACGCAGGAGAGTAAATTAATATATGAACAAGTGTTCATTTCAGTCTCTCGAACGGGAAGAAAAATACTATTAATACATTCTAAAGCTGTTGTAGTTATGATAGAAACATCGATAATAGTGATATTTTTTCTGAAATTTCCGTAACTGGAGGTAAAGAACGTAACCATATATTTCCCACTTGTTGTTATCTGAAAATCGAATACCACAGTATGAGTGACTAACTGGGAGGATAATCACCTTCAATATATAAAACACAATCAGTTGTCAACACAGTGAGTGGCCAAGTGGACAAGACGTGATGAGAGGCAGTTGGTGTTGTGGAGACATAATGTATTAGACCTGGGACCACTACCACATTCAATGTACCTGCAGTATCTTGTTACCCTACAGGTTTTGATAAAGTAGTTTCGAGGGTTTTATGTTAATTATTTATTATAGTCGGTAGATTATATTGATTATATTTAGTATAGGACACGATGCCTGTTTTGCAAGTATTATAGAAATTAATTGTGAAGTAGGTCCGGTAACCTCGACACTTACGACAGTAGCATCCATTGGCACCTAATTCCAACTAAAATCTCAGGAATATATATTTTTCTTTCCTATTCATCTTTTAGTTTCCTTATTATCATTATCAACGGGGCAGGCATTATATCCAGTCTGCATAAAGTGGCGTGTTAATTATATTTTAAATGAACTAAAAGACAGAGGGAGTTAGTACACTGCCACGCTGGAACATATCATTATACTCTACTGAAACTATAGTAAATGTGGCTCAGGTGTCGCTTACCTCCCGGCTGATGCTTCTCACTAATAAATGGAATCCATTACCTGGGAGTGTTCCAGTACTGCTGAGGCTATTAACACCTTGGCAACGATGTATACTGTGATGGGCTCAGTAGATGGTCCGAGCAACACGACACAACAGCACAACACAGCAGAACAGACACGACACAACACGACACGACACGACACGACACGACACGACACGACACGACACTTTGGCACCACGGTAAGCCAATCCTGCCGAGTATCACGCTTCTAGTTTTTATATATATATTTTAAAATGAACATACAGAACCAGCTCCTGTTCCAGCACTTGGGCACGAAACCAAACTCTGTTACCTTTCCTCTTCAACGGACAGGATGGAGTTAGAGGAATCAAGGAGCGAGAGTGATTGTAGAGTTTAGTTTACTTCAGTGAGCGAGGCAGCAGCCGCTCACACCTGGGTCAATAAGAGGCAGGTGCGTCAAACTCCAGGGCAACACTCTAGCTGGGGGGGGGGTGATCCTCCCTGCTGACAGCGAGAGGTCAGTGGTCGCAAGACTCGCATGAGCCAACTACTTGCTAAGGATTACTAGTAAGATGAGTAAGTGTATGTACGGATGAGTATATGAACTATGCCAACTATTAAGTGTGTGTTGTGTGTATGTGTGTGTGTGTGAATGTGTGTGTGTGTGTGTGTGTGTGTGTGTGTGTGTGTGTGTGTGTGTGTGTGTGTGTGTGTGTGTGTGTGTGTGTGTGTGTGTGTGTGTGTGTGTGTGTGTGTGTCTGTGTGTGTGTGTGTGTGTGTGTGTGTGTGAGTGTGTGTGTGTGTGTGTGTGTGTGTGTGTGTGTGTGTGTGTGTGTGTGTGTGTGTGTGTGTGTGTGTGTGTGTGTGTGTGTGTGTGTGTGTGTGTGTGTGTGTGTGTGTGTGTCTGTGTGTGTGTGTAATATAACACTGTAATACAACTAGAGAAATGACCAATTGTAATTCTAAAACTATAGTGTGGTGATCATCAGGAGGGTTATTGACCATTTCAGAAGCAGTAAGCCAGCAGGGTCACCCCATGATGGCCAGACCTGCAGATAACTCCCCCACCCCCTCCCCCCCCCCCCCCACCCTCACCCCTCCCTCCCACCCCCCCCCCCCACACACCCCTCCCTCCACCCCCCACACCCCCTGTACAGTAAATGGAACACTAAGATTTCATATTATATTTACTGTACAACTAAGTTATGTGTATAATCTTAGCTCTTGGTTGTTTTACAGGGACGCTAGTGGTGGTAGTAGTGGTAGTGGTAGTGATGGTGGTGGAGGTAGTAGTAGTAGTTAGTAATAGTAGTGGTGGTGGTGGTGGTGGTAGAGGTGGTGGAGGTAGTAGTAGTAGTTGTGAGAAATAGTAGTAGTGGTGGTGGTGGTGGTGGTAGGCAGCAGAGTGCAGTAATTGTACTAATTAAGATGAATGGTTGTGTGAGCACCACAATAGACGTCATGTTATCATACCTATTTGATGGATGACGTGTGTGTGTGTGTGTGTGTGTGTGTGTGTGTGTGTGTGTGTGTGTGTGTGTGTGTGTGTGTGTGTGTGTGTGTGTTCAGTTGGCATCTTTTTTCTCTGGGAACCGAAGATCACATTTACCAAGGATAGTTTAGGTTAGATTAGGTTAGGTTAGGTTAGGTTAGGTTAGGATTAGGTTAGGTTAGGTTAGGTTAGATTCAATATTTGGCTGTGGAGTGAAGGTAACCGAGGAGAGGACTGACAGACTGACGCCCTCGGTAATCAATCTTTTTCATAGTTTAAACAGTCAAGGTCTTATTTACTTAAAAAAAATATATCTCACAGTCTTGCTCATAACATTAAACCATCACACGAGCACATGTAAGCACAACGAACATAACTGATAAAGAATTAAAACTCATTTGCATATTCTCACATGTCGGAAACTTGTCATTTTTTTTATATACCAGCAATTAACTTGTGGTCTTTTTTTTTAACAGTTTAATCTTTTCATGGACCAAAACAATTCATAAACAAAGAAAATTATAAGATTTTTTTTTCTGTTATTGGTTGTATGTTGTAGCAGAGGCGTCGCGTGCCCCCCACAGGGATAGTTGGGTCTCTCTCTCTCTCTCTCTCTCTCTCTCTCTCTCTCTCTCTCTCTCTCTCTCTCTCTCTCTCTCTCTCTCTCTCTCTCTCTCTCTCTTTCTCTCTCTCTCTCTCTCTCGGGACCTCACGCACCTCCTCCTGGCCTCTGACACTCTCCTTGGCTCTCTCTCGTTATCCCTTGTTTTACCAGATATAAATATTTTTCGGCAATAAAATTCTCTATACGTTTATTGCTTCATCATCATCATCATCATCATCATCATCATCATCATCATCATCATCATCATCATCAATATTATGTTCAGGGAAGTGCGGAAATATATATATACAAACAACATTTTCTTTAGTTCTTCTTAAAGGGAATAAAAACAAATTGAAATTACTGAATAATTTTTTTTAATATTTTTAGTAAAGTCGTAGAATATTCTTTACTATCTTCTATTGTGTTGCAGGAAATTACGTATCTCACAGAACGGAAACTGATGGAAACTTTCCCTGAGTGATACGAGAATATTTATTTTAAAGGTCTATTGTGTTGTCTTGTGACTGGTTGATATATATTACAGTAAAAAATTCCCGACACAAAAATTTTATGTTTTAGTAGCCATCAGCATGACGGATAAACAGACAGTTGACGATGGGGGAGATGGGGAATGGACAGAGGGACAGGGAATGGACAGAAGGACAGGTAACGGAGAGAGGAACAGACAAATCCCCACGAAATATCAAAAGTTGTTTCTATCTTACAAACTTTACTTACAAAAGACGTTGTTAAACCTGGTGAAATATCTGTTATAGTATATCACATTTTAATAGTTGATGTGAATGAGTAGTGATGATCATTACCCACAGTCTTAAACTCCTGGTAATAACACACTAAGTGAGTGCAGACGGTGATTACATTTCGGTGTTTATGGCTGTTAGAAATAAATAAAATAATATCCCTAACTCAAAACTCTAAATTCTAACCTTAACTCCAAGAAAACTTTCAATAATTTCGATGTTGTATTACAAGTAACTGGTAACATAATATCCCAACACACCACCGCAAGTTCGACCATAAAACAATGGAAATATAACAACATAGAGACAGATGTTCACTCGATTGTAGAGAGAGAGAGAAGTTGCCAGCTGAGTGACTTACGTGGCTCAGTCCTACACGCCAGCACCACTGCCAAGCATCCCACAATCTCACCAGAGGGACTTAAAAAGGTCTTCCCTTCATCACAGTTTGTAGGTCCCCAGAGACTTTACCTTACACCCTCGTCCTCAACCTTTAGTCACTGTCGTCTATCCAATTTCCAAGAGAGAGAGAGAGAGAGAGAGAGAGAGAGGGAGAGAGAGAGAGAGAGAGAGAGAGAGAGAGAGAGAGAGAGAGAGAGAGAGAGAGAGAGAGAGAGAATGACAATAAAAACAAATAAAACATCATTATAGAACTGGTGTCATGTTGTAACTTATGATGACGAATTGGACTTTTTCGTCTCCAGCAACAGACGAATAGAGGAGACAAGATGGTAGAGTGGTGCGGGTGTTGAATTTCTGTTCCGTAATCCTTAAGTCTCAAGATATATCATTGACATAATTCACGTGTATAAATAAATCCGGTTTATAGTGTCTATTTGTGTCTTATTTAATATATTGATTGGTTTATTTATATAAAAGTAAAACTAAAAAAGGTATTTGTTTTTTGAGTAAAGAAAATGTCACATATCAAAAAGTAATAAAAGATATATAATTCCTCTAAGACTCCCTTCACTGGGTACTACTAAGAAGAAACACATACAGAAACATAAACTTTGATAATAATCTTCACCATCTGATAAAGGACGAAATAAAGTAAATACGATAAAAATCACAACAGACTACCTCACAGCCTGTTGTTTACATCGTTTAATGGAGATCGTCTATATTTGGTTCAAGAAAAAGATGGAATTATTTTTGTTATTTTTTCGGAGCTTACAGTGGAAATTTAATCAGCCTGGCCTCCACTATTGACATCACCCTGGCCTCTATAACCTCACCCTGGCCTCCACTATTAACATCCTCTAGGTACCTCTCATTTACACCGTCCTACCCAAATATTAATTGCGAGCCACAGGCAGAAGGTGTGTGTGTGTGTGTGTGTGTGTGTGTGTGTGTGTGTGTGTGTGTGTGTGTGTGTGTGTGTGTGTGTGTGTGTGTGTGTGTGTGTGTGTGTGCAAAGGAGCTGGAGGCCACATACCTTTTACATTGCTGTGACATTAAATTAGTCCATGAAGTATATGTCTCTTATACTATCAGAGTCATAAAGTTAGGTTAGGTTAGGTTAGGTTAGGAGGAGGAGGAGGAGGAGCGGGATGGTAGCATCTCCACTAATCTAAATCAGGGTTTTCGTCCTTAATAACAAACAATTCTCTTGGATTTCAATCATTGTCAGTAGCTTAATTTTCGTCATAGATTTTTTTGGACTAATCCTCTTAATTTACGATGACTTAGGAAACTAGAATGACAATAACTAAGAGGAGTCTGTTCCCTTTAAAGAGGAGGCCTTAAGAGGGTATGTGTGAGGCTGAAGAAGAATGTTTATCTCGTCCTTAAGAGATAATCATGTTATGTTCTCTCAGGATGATTGGTAGAAAAAGAAATGGTCTTTATTCATATTTTATAGAAGGATCTGAGAGCCAACAGCCACCCCGCAATCTAGTCCTTCTCTCAGGCAACACATCCCTACACCTCCCCGTCCTCCCAGGCAACACATCCCTACACCTCCCCTACCAATATAAAAATCGCATCATCTTGTCCTGCCCAGTAACCATCCACAGACTTAAGAACGTTCGTATTCTGAGACAAACAGCGTGTTACACTATGTGAGATTGAAGTGTTACATAGTGAGTGTTTGTTATGATAAATTCACCAACAGCCACGACTTATTGTATGTTTACTGTAGATACCAAACAAACAATTAATATTTTTCATGTGAGTGTAAATTTATTTCTGTTATAAATCGTATGTTATGGTGTAGACAAACGGAAATAATACCAACATACCATTATTTATTTATTTCGTTACTCGGCACGGCCACTGTAGTAAGGTTGATGGACAGTTATTGGTACAAAATGGAATTTATTTTGATTTTTATGTCTAATGGTATAACAAGGTCAACTTTAAATAGAGGAAAATAAAGGATTAAAGATAAAACTAATATTCTAGAAAAGGAAGAGAGAGAAACAGTAAGAGAGAGAGCCAGGGTAAGAAAATAGTGACTGCTAGAGAGAGAGAGAAAGAGAGAGAGAGAGAGAGCGATGTTGACAGGTGGAAAGAGTTAAGTGGACAGGTAGGAGGAATTGTATGTTTGTCAGGAAACTTGATGAAGATAACATTCTATGGTGAAAAGTTAAGACAATTTCCGTGAAGTAAATGAGGAAATTGAGGTAAATATGATAATAACTCAGCCAGGGAGAATATTGTTCTCGTGAGACGTCAGGCAAGAAAAAGTATGTGAACAAAGGTGATGACAAATATATCTCTTATACGAGGACACTAGAGAGATATTCACGACGAGAGAGATAAGGATGCGGGGGGGGGGGGAGGGGGGTAATCCTGGTCGTTGAAAGAGACAAGCGAGAGAGATATATCCTCAAGAAAGGAGAGAAATTGGGAGAATTTTTCGCTGTGAAGAGAGGATGGCGTTTGATTTGTCGTTTTGAGAGAGACGGAGTAAGTTTATCGTTGTTCGAGGAGTGGAATACTGTGGGGTTGTGTGAGATAAAGTGACGCTTATTCGTGCCGTGGGTGAGAGAAGATGAGACATTTTCATAGTTGTAAGAGAAGTGAGAGAATTATTTCCCCTTGAGAATATTGAATTAAATATTGTCGCTGATATTTTTAATGAAGTTTCAATATTTGTTTTTTTCTGTTATATTATTATTATTACGCTTATTATGCAATTAACTCATTTAATATCCTGGTTGAACTGAGTTATTGTACCGTGTTATTTGTGGATTGTGTTATATTCTTTAAGGTCAAGACACTGCCATGCAACTGACACCTCCTGTTTTCTCTCTGACACCGCCGTTGATTAAAGACCATTTTCCCATAACCACAAGAGTATATACATGTGTTTTTGCTACGGTTATGAGTCTCCTCTTAACACATTTTTTTTCTAGAATTGAAGATGTAAAGTAGAAAAAACATTTGATTATGTGTTATTCCCTCTCACCTAGCCGCCCCCCCCCTCCCCCCCCCGACCCTCCGAGAACAAAACACTGTCCTCGTGGGGTCTCGAGTCAAGTTCTGAAAAGTATTAAGTCGAGAAGGGTTATTATAAGAGGAGGAATAATTGTTTACCCTCACAGTAGGAAGACCTCACCAAAGACTCTCACTGTAAGCCCTCCACAACACAAATGAACT
The DNA here is from genome assembly GCF_018991925.1 of Homarus americanus. Taxonomy (NCBI): domain Eukaryota; kingdom Metazoa; phylum Arthropoda; class Malacostraca; order Decapoda; family Nephropidae; genus Homarus; species Homarus americanus. Next base: position 791,651 of record NW_024749729.1, read on the forward strand.
TCTGTCTAATTCATGAAGCTAAGATCAACTTTTACGTGGCGGTGATTCCCTTTACAGTAAAGTATATTATTAAAACAAGCTGGCATTATACTTGCTCCTCGATCAGGTATGCCACACGTAAAACCTTCCTCCCTCGTCCTGCTGCTTGGAGAAATAAATAATTCACCTCCCTGTCGCTATACCTTGGCTCACTGTCTTCTATACGATTCACCGCCGGCTTCTGTTTCCTACCCCGCGGGAGTTGACCTCGACGCTGACGTGATACCTATTTCAAACCCCTGTACTGTATAACCACACACACACACACACGACTCTGGTGGTGATCAACTCAGCTGTGAAAATGTTGCTGAAGGAAGAGGTTGTTGATCTAAGTCCGGATATATATATATTTTTTTTGCCTGGCCACAAAATCGCTCACTATTTTTTTGAGGAGGAAGTTGTTCGTTTCTCTTATATCTGTGAATGGCAGCTTTTATTATATATATATATATATATATATATATATATATATATATATATATATATATATTTATATATATATATATATATATATATATATATATATATATATATACATATATATATATATATATATATATATATATATATATATATATATATATATATATATATATATGTGTGTGTGTGTGTGTGTGTATGTGTTGCTGTGAGTATTTCTTGGATGTGTGGCCGGGGCTTTGGTACCACTAGGGAGCTGGAATATCTTAAGAGACAGGGGATAACAGGCCTTCAATACGAGCGGACAGACTGAGCAGCAGTAAGTAGTCCAGTGCTCGGCTTCAGTGTTGGTCCCAGACATCTGCTGGAGGGAGACGGGGAGGGGCACTGTTCCATCCCGGTTCGCCGCCTCGCCCTCAGTCATAACACACATGTATCTTGTTGAGTGTCGTGTTCCACCCCGCTGCTACTATTTCCCGCCATATATGTAAACAAGCGTTAACACTGGACTGAGTCAGCCTGTATATCACTGTAAATTATTCGTGTACATGACGGCGAGGAACTGTCTCTTGTGCTGACCTGGGAAACCTAACAAGGCAGATAGAGAAACACACGTACGACTGATTAAAACACACACACACACACACACACACACACACACACACACACACACACACACACACACACACACACACACACACACACACAAGATATACAGGTATTTGTTGTTATGGTTCGCCTCTTGCTGGAGACAACATCAATAAACTCACACACAGACACAGTATATAATGGTTCACGATAGTCAGTCAAATATGAGTTAAAGTTGTTTATGTCGAGTGTAACTTTGTCCTGATGACTTTATATGGTGTAGAGAACATCAAACGGATATATGCCAAGTATTCTTTCTGGTGGATTTATATAATATATCTTTATCTATAAACGCGGGAAATTCAACTATTGTCTATGAGATATATTGGGTTGACTATATTGTTTCTGGTACGAGTTATTAAGAAAATTGTTTAGTTCCGACTTACATAATCTTGAGAATATAGCCTTACTCACCCTCTTCTGTATATTGGCGATAACTAGATGCAAAAATTTACTCAATAGGTACTGTAAAACATATTCTCCTGTTAACATGTGAAAGTACACAATAAGCAACAACGTTAACAACAAACAAAACTGTTTTGGCCAACGTGGTAAAGTAGGCTGGGCTGGGGTAAGGGGGAAGGTCTACAGTGTTTAGGGAGGGAGTGTCGCGTACAAGTTATATGAACTATCCAACACATAACACACACAGTGATTCCATTTGTCAACAAGTAATCTACTCTTAACAATTACACTAAGTGACTATGTGTACATCATCGTGAACAAGAGATAGTGTTATGGAGAGGATTAACCCGCTTACAGGTCTTGACTCTTGAGGAAACATCGGATATTGTGTTTATGAATTTATGATCTTCAGTGAGTTATATTTAAGTTGTTGGCAAGAATATAGGATTTCTGTGTTACTAAGTTTTGTGTCACTATAGTATTGTTACCAAGGAGGTGACACTCTGGCCATGGTAGGTTTTAATATTGTAACGTGTATAACAATTATCGCTGGCTGTAAAGGTGAATAACAAACATATATGCAGTAGATACTCTGTGATGTATTAAACTTTGCGCCAGATATTACGTGTAGTATTCATATGTTCACAAGTCTACAAAAAAATAGTGATCACATCGTCCATCGCTTATATTAACACCCACGATTGACCTATTGGGAAAAAAATTACATTGGAAGTGTCAATAGCGAGATTAACACCAATAGTATATATTGACAGTCCTCACACACCAGCTGCTCCCGCTACCCACCTCACTCAGGGGAGGGGCTACAGTATACAGTTGTTGACATTCTCCATCTCTCTCCCTCAGTGGTTTCTATAACCTGGCCTTATGTGTGACCTTAGGGCGGTATTATCGTAGATTAAGATAACTAATAGGGAATACTGAATAATCTGTGTCACCTGACAATAGTGATTTCTAATACAAATGTTTGTTTTTATAGAAAAGCTTCGGCGTCTCCTCCTAGTGAGTGAGTTTACCTACAGTCTGTATAACACATTAGGACTGGACAGTGTACAACATTGAAGTGAATCAACACGAGTATAAGGATAACGTTATATAGTTCGTTTATTACGTCGTTCTGCTGTTGGTAGTCGTGTCTGGTGGACGTGTTGTAGTCGTGTCTGATGGACGTGTTCGAAAGCGTTAATTTGAAAGACAAAGTTTTCTTTTGTCACTTGTTAACGATACATGACGACTTAATATACTCTTGTTTTATTTGATTATGTATTTTTTTATTTTTTTTATTTCGGTTAATAAACTGAGTAAAACTAAACAAGAACAAACTTCTCAAATATTCTCAACAGTTGAGTAACACTTTGAGACATTGTTGTGAACTGAGTTTCGTTGTGTTGTTTCAGAGACTCATGACGAGCAGTATTCTTTTTTACATATATACAATCATCTTCAGTTATCAAAAAATAATTACTGGTTCTAGATCAGTATATCATGTATTTTGTAAATTAAAAACAACAATCGAAGTCTTTTCAGAATAATGAAGTAGGTTATTCAGTCCCATGAAGCTCCGTGAAGCTTCGAAATTATTTATGAATTAGTGTCATGAAGCAGGGCGGTCAGTTTGGTTCCTGCAGTTGACGGGTAAACAACTGTAACAGTGTCATCGTTGGTGCGGGAACACAGTATATAATCAAGAGGTAAGTGATAGTCAACACGGGTTGTATTTGTTGAGGATAATGTGTTACATAAGAAAATAAGGAGTCTGCAATAGGCCGGTTGGCCTGTGCATGGCAGCTCCTGTCGAGAGTTACTACCACTCTCTATCATCCATGAATCTATCTAGCCTCCTTTTGAAACTTTTCAGAGTTCTCGCACTTACTACAAAGTTGCTAAGCTTGTTCCACTCGTCCACCACCCTATTTGTGAACCAGTTTCTTCCTATCTCCCTCCTAAACCTAAACTTATCCAACTTGAATCCGTTGCGAGTCCTATCCTGCTCGGATATTATAAGAACTTTATCTATATCCCCTTTATTGATTCCTTTTCACCCACTTAAATACTTCTATCATATCTCCCGCACTCTTGTTACTTACACTTCTAGATATATAACCCAATACTCTGTTTGCCTTATTTCGAACATTAACGCACTGTTTTCTAGGCCAGGTCCCGGGCTTACAAGTACCCCTAGGTCTCTTTCACAAGTCGACTTCTCTAGGTTGATGTTGTTAAGGCTGTATACATTATAAGTATTTGTTCTTCCAATATTAAGTACGCTGCACTTGCTGGTGTTGAATTTCATTTGCCATTTTTCAGACCACCCATGCAGTTTATTTAGATCCTCCTGTAATGCATTTGCATCCTGCCCTGAATTAATCTGCCGCCCTATTTTGGTGTCATCCGCAAACTTGCTTATGTCACTGCTGATCCCAGTATCTAGATCGTTTATGTACATTATGAACAAGAGTGGGCCTAGTACTGACCCCTTGGGGAACCCCACTGGTTACACGGCCCCACTCAGATTTAACACCATCTACGCCGACCCTCTGCATTCTATCGGTGAGCCATGATTTTATCCAATTTAAAACTTTCCCCTCGATACCATGAGCCTTAATTTTTCTCAGAAGCCTCTGATGCGGTACTCTGTCAAATGCTTTGCTAAAGTCTAAGTAAATAACATCGTAATTTTCGTCATTATCTACTACCTCGAAGACTTTCCTAAAAAACGTTAGCAGATTTGTTAGACAAGATTTTCCCTTTGTAAACCCATGTTGAGAGTCGTAGATTAATTTGCTTTTCTCTAGATGCGATCGGATGCTATCTGCTATAATTGATTCAAGAAATTTCCCCACTACTGACGTCAAACTGATCGGCCGGTAATTTGACGCTGATGCTCTGTCTCCCTTTTTGAATATGGATACTACATTTGCCTGTTTCCACAAGTCTGGCACAACTCAGTGTCTAATGATTTTGTAAATAAGTTTACGAGGGGTCCGCTAATCTGTTCCCTACACTCTTTCAAGACTCGAGGGAAAATTTCATCCGGCCCTGGGGATTTTGTTTTCTTTAGTTTATTTATCTTCTTAAGAACATCCTCTTTTCTGATAGTGATATTCTTAATTTCTCTTCTTCCTTTCCCTTAAATATCAGTTCCACCTCTGGAATTTCATGGCAAATTTCTTCTGTGAAAACTAATAAGAAGTAGCTGTTCAATGCTTTGCATATTTCCTCACTGCCATTTATCACTTCTCCCCTCCCTGACTTTAAAGGCCCAACTTTGTCCTTGACCTTTGTCCTATATACCTGGAAAAATCCCTTGGGATTCGCCTTGGATTCTCTTGCTATTTTGATTTCATAGTCTCTCTTTGCTTTCCTTACAATTTTCTTAACATTCCTAGATAGTTCATTATACCTATTTCTGAGCTGCTCCTCCCCTCCCTTCAATTTCTTATATATTCCTTTCTTTATTCCTATGTCATGTTTAAGTTTTCTGGTCATCCACCTTGGCTCATTCTTATTTGACCTAATTTTTCTGTATGGTATATTTTGTTCTTGTGCTTTATGTAGTATACTAGTAAATATATTATAGTCATGATCAATTGTTGTGTCATCTATGACCTCACCCCTTCCTACTGGGGACTGACGTGACTGTTCCCAGGTGACCTCACCTAGGTACCTTCTTAACCCCTGATAATCCGCCAACCGAAAGTTTGGGACTCTGACCATATTGTCATTGTTTTTCGTTTCCCAATTTAGGGTGAACCTGATTTCTCTGTGATCACTGTTACCTAGTTCTTCCCCTACTGTGATATCTGATATTTTCTTTATTTGTTAATACTAGGTCTAATATATTGTCAAGATATACAGTACAGTACAGTACACGGCGAGGATGTAGACGTTGTGAACCGAGGCTGATTCCCCCCATAACACAATCAACTGCTACAACCTAAACTAAAAACTCCTACCAATAACTTCACGAGAAACACAAATAACACGGCGCGAGAACTTACTTGGCGGCAGTACATAGATAAATATTTTTATAGTTAAATGTGAAATGACTAAGTTTGCTGTTGGGTACTTTAGAAAATGGTGTCTCGGTCCATCTGCTGGCAATGCAACCCTAACCGAACCTTCCCTGATAAAACTATATTACCTTAAGACTGTATGCTTTCGGCTTGTGTTAAACCCTTGTAGGTAAAGAAAAAGAAAATGGCGATGGATGGAGGTGGTGGACACATTATTTACCCCCCCCCCCCACCCCTTCCCTCATATTAAAGGGTAAGATTATCGTTTCGGTCATCCACCTATTTGGAAAGTCAGAATCGTTCAAAACACATCAAAAACCATCGGAAAAACATAGGTATTTTTGCGTTTACACACCTCACATTCCTACCACTAATCTATTATCATATTCGAATAAGCCGTCTAATTATAAGATATTTTCATCTATTACATTACCGGCGGAAATGTATAATAACGGAGATAGCATATCCAAAATTTTCTCTATTTTTTCCATTAATCTTGCGCCATTATTGCCTACCTCACCTCCCACACTGCGTGTCTTCTTCATAAATCATTACGATCATGCATTCCCGTACACGTCACGCGGCCAATCAAAAGCGTTTTTGTCTTTGCAACCAATTAAAATGATTTTGGGTTTAATTCGCGGTATATTTGGCTCAATCAAATTAGAGTTTTATTTTGGGTCACATATTTCGAAATTCAAGTTCAGTTCCGACCATGGAAGTCTGCGATGGGTGTCACTTAAATTATATGGAGCTGATTGCGAGTTTTGGGGAAAAAAACGAAGAAATTATAGCATTTTTTCGATCGCATGGTGTTCTTCCAACCTCAGTAAAATGTACTAAGAGCAAGACTGAATGTAAATATCGCAAAGACCAACATATGTGGCGATGTGTAAGAATCTTAAAATCCAACGACGAACAAGAACCAGGCCAATAAGGTAAGAAATAGGTGATTCCATCATATGGTGAGAGTCGTTTAGGTTTGCTTTGTTTGTTTTTTTTTTCTAGTGTTTTTTTTTGTGTGTATTTTGCCATGATTTTTTTTTTCGGAAAACGTCCAACGAAAAAAAAATCGATAAAACAACGGCTAATTTCCGCCAGAAATGAAGGTCATATTCGGTCTAAACACACACAAATACATTAGAAAAATATATTTTTGACTTTCTAACAGAGTGCGGTGTGACAGTGCAAATTTACCAAAACATAATTTCGACCCAACCCCAACCGAACCCCACCCCACCCCACTAAACCCCACCCCCCACACCCACCTCCCACACCCACCCACCCACCTCCCACACCCAACCCCATCCCACCTGCTCCACACATTCACTATTGTATTTACTTCATCCTACAACGTAAAGATTTTAGACTGTTCCAGGAAGGTATTTTGTACGAAATTCTTTTGTTTTCCTTGAGTAGGGGAAACAGCGAGTAATTTTACGAGTATAGTCATGAATTTTCCAATTTTATTTTATTTTTCTCAACCCCTGATCACCTGAAGATTAACCCCCAGTTTATTTCTTCTTGAGATTAACCACCGAATGCTAAACGTACCCTAACCTAACTTAACCTAACCGATCCTAACCTAACCTACATAGACGCACACCGTAGCAACATACGAGTATATAAAGGTACTTGTCATATCCCTCTTTCATTGGTGACACACACACACCAACCAACCTCACCTTTGTTGTCGTGAATTTTATCGTCTTTTAGTCATTAGCACAGTTCAACAGAGTGGTTGGTGAATACAACAAAGTGCAACTATGGTAATTTGAACGGTCGCTTGTAACAGACTTTGGGTGTGAAAGAGACTGGAAGTATTTAATGAAGGAATCACGAGGCATGGCAGAGTGTGAACAATGAAACGCAACAATGTGGAATGTGTTATTGTATGTTGTGTTAATGTGAGTGAGAGAGTTAACGCGGTGAATCAGTCTTCACATTTAACTATGGATACACTACCAATGGCTCATCTGAGTGGATCACCTGGAGATTAGCCTCTCAAGCTTATTTCACCTGATGATTAACTACCCTTAAGCTTCCTGGGGGGGGGGGGTATTCTTTCGCGCATCCAAACCCTGTTGTAAGACTGTACGTCCTTGTATTTAGATAAAATAATTGTCATCTATATATTATTAACTTGTATTTGAATTCCAGATAGCTGGGTAATTGGGTTTAAGTTGTGTTCCAGATTTTAATACCCTATTCGACAAAAATTTTAAAATTAACGGACAATATCCGTGGGACAGTGTAAAAAAAACGAATTGGCCAGGGAAAAAATCGGGTCCGTTCTCAGCCTCCAACCCTCCCTGACTCCATTAATAGCAAGCCTGATGAAGCAACGAGTTTCTCACATGTAGTTAGTGAACATTTGATACACTGAGGAGAAATATGAATATTTACAGTAGATGGTATAACGACTTAGTAGTGTAGTACAAGACATAGGGGGCAGGTATCGAACGCATGTTGTATATGACTTATGTTGAAAATGATATATTATGGGAATTAAATAGGAATATCAAAGACTCTATAATGATTTTGTAGTTGTGTTCTTGGAGCCAAGGCAAGTCTCGACCACTCAGCCTTAGTATAAACGGTGTAACACTCATAAATCATTGTACAATGCCAGTTAAGTGCACCTTGATCCACTTCTTCTCTGCTGGAGAAATGGAAAATAATTACCCCTACTAGACTGCAAACGTGGCCGTGGCGTGTTGGCAGAGGAGCCATCACTCGTACCCAGACAACGGTGTGTATCATCCTGCTCATAACCTTTAGTTACTCGACATAATTCCCCATTTCTTAGTGAATCCTCAGCTTACCCGCTTCTCTGTGTGATCCTGTATATGACTTCAGGGATCATCCAAGTCTCGCGAGGAAGGAAACTTGCTCACAACATTAAGCGGATTTTGCAGCAGTTCAAAAAAGCAATTAAACTTAAGTCTGCTGGGAAATCATAAGCTTAGTTGAACGTTGCCACTTGTTCGATCGAGATAATTATTTAATGAAACGTCAAGGTAGCAAGAAAACAACCATCAATAAGTAACAAGGGTGTGTTGTGTACTTAAGATTTACCAGACAGTAATTGGTCAGAGTCTTTGATATTTACAGTAAGTAGCATGAGTTTATCGTTTTTAGTTAACGGGTGACACCGTGGTTGTGGCAAAGAGGCGAGGCGTGGTTCCTTAGTTCATTGTTTTGTCTTGTTAAGTTTATACATCGGGGGCGGGGGTCTAGAAGCAAGTTAGATCACGTCCTTCTTTTTTTTTCTGGTTAGGTTAGACATGTATACCGATATTTGAGAGTTGTTAGGTTTGGTTCTTAATGAATTCTTTGTCTGGCAAAAGTTCATTTTCTCTGCCACTTTTCGAAAGTTCTTGAAAAACTGAAAAAAAATTCTTCATTTGAAAAGTTTCCTAACTCCGCTCCTTAACCCAGGCACTTGTTCTTAAATATTCCACTTTTATTTTTGTTTCTGTAATAGTTAGGTTTGGTTTCTCCAGTTATGTTTTTGTTTGTTTTTTTGCATGTTTTTATCCCACAATTCCCCTCTACTCCGAAGCCCAACCCACTTTGTGTGATAAAAATTTTATTTTTAAGTGAAATCAAAAAGTAAAAAAATAAACGGAAAATTTGAATTTCTCACGAAAACAATTTGGAGTAAATTTTGTTTTATGCCACTAAATACAAATTAATATAAAGTTATGTCCATGGCCACTACCAAATATTTACCTTCTCTTTTATTAGCGGGAGAAGGGAATGCACCGTATGGTAAAATCTAACATTAAATAAAATTAACAACAAATATATCCTAGTTAAGACAAGTCAGTAGTTGGGAAGGGACAGAAATTAAGAACATACAAATTGTTAATTTAACCTCTGATCATTTTTTTTTGTATTTAAATCATTTCTCCAAATAAACACTAGGAAATCTGTTCATTGCAGATTACGGCCACTTGTTGCCTCTAGTTAATTCATAGTAATGGATTCTATGCTGTATAAACAAATGTTTTAGTGAAAATTTGGTGAAGGCAATTTACACATTTATCTCTTTCAATCCTTGCTAACTTTGCACCAAAGTTATCAGTGTAGGTTTATCAGTGAGTCACTCTTTGGGGTTCTAACTGTTATGAATTTTTGTGCTTCACTGTGTCAAGTTATGCCGGGGAGCAATACTGATCCTTGTTGAGGGATGATAGATGACCTTTGGCCTCATTCATAAATGTTTTTGTTTTTCAGACACGATGGTCCCCGGCCCAAAACATGATGGGTGACGCCAAGGCTTCCTCTACCACCAGGACAAGGTGAGTACTACTTCTACTACTGTTCTTATTTTGTACAATCTTTGATATGTTTGTTGTTAACTAAAAATATTGTTAGTATCATGGTTGTTGCTGTTAGTTGAAGAGCATATCTGTTGTTAAAGGGGGTGGGGTCGCCACTATATGTTTTATTTTATTTTATATGTATATTAAGGGTGGGTGGCGGTTCCTGCTATTATCAGGCGCGGAAGTGTGGACTAAGGTCTCGTGATTATAATGATGCTCTGAGACACAGTATATGTTGGCTGTTTGGTGATGTATTAACTTAAAGAAGAACGGAAGATATAGACAAAGATGAATAATGACGAATAGGAGCAGAATTACGTTTGGTTAGTTATTGATGTACTAGACACATTAGTCGATAATTATTAAGCATCAACATGTCATTAAAGGTATTAACTGGGGTAAAATTTCGCTCAACATTATTTTGCAATTTAAATATTCATTATCCTTAACGAGTCATTAGTATATTAATTATCCTTAACGAGTCATTAGTATATTAATTATCCTTAACCAGTTATTAGTATATTAATAACTCCATTTAGTATTGATCTTTTTTTCAACATTAATGCACCATTAGAGTACAAATCATTATAAACTTGTCTCTTGTATTTTCCTCTGGGTATTGTTGACTGTATCACACACAGGAGGAGGCAGGAGGCTGGTCCACGTGAGCTTAAGTTTCGTGAAATTAGACGTTTACCAGGAAATGTATCTTCGGTCAAAAAAATAATGGTCATATTGTAATAGAAACGAAACTCCTTCCCGTGAAACTGAGGCCTCACGAACACACCACACGCTAGCCTCACGAACACACCACACCAAGGCTTCACCCTGTCTATATATCCTGTTTCAGTGTCACGAGTCTTGTCTTTTCTCCTGCATTTGTCTTAGCCAGTTTCATGGACGCGAATACTCTGAAAGTTTTAATAAGGCTTGAAACTCTTGACTAAAATGTTTCAAAAAGACTTCAAAAGATGTGGTGAGGGGGAGAAAACCATTATCGATATTCTAAAAAAAAATGATGTAAAAGTTTGACATGAATTACCTATAATCTTCTTGGCTACTTCACTACTCTTCTCACATCAGGACTTCAATGCAGGTATAGCGGACTGATTTGACCCTAAGTTGTTTTGCTTGATAGGACCTAGATAAGATAGTTGCCCCCGTCATTATTCATGCAAAGCTCTCCACTTGGTCTTCCATTCACGGCAAGTACTGTAAGAGTGGAATGAGTCTTGTCACATTTAGCAAAACTTGGTACCGAGATAAGAATAGTTATAATCGTGATATCTTACTTGGTTCTTGTGACATCAGGAGACTCAAGCGTGATAAAATGTGATAAAATTATTCCATCGGAACCCGTATCTCTGTGATAGAATGGACGAATTATTTATTATTATATATATATATATATATATATATATATATATATATATATATATATATATATATATATATATATATATATATATATATATATATATAATTTTTTTTTTCGTTTTCGACAATATTATTAGGTTACTCCTCTGTGCGTGTGCGTGCGTGAGTGTGATCGTGAGGAGCATGAGCGTTGAACATCCACAAGACAGAGTGTAATTGTCAGGCTCAGTTGGATATTAAGACAAAATGCCGATACCTGAGCCCCCCCTTCCACCCCTGGCAGCCACAGAGGAACCACACTTGTAAGTTTTCTCAAAGGAAACATATTAGTGAAGATCATATGTTAGAGTTGAAGGGTTAGAGAGAAGAGTTAACGGTTGGAGAGTTAACGGTTGGAGAGTTAACGGTTGGAGGGTTGACGGTTGGGGAGTTGACGGTTGGGGAGTTGAAGAGTTGACGGTTGGGGAGTTGGCGGTGGAGGTTAAGGGAGGAGAGTTAACGGTTGGAGAGTTAACGGTTGGAGAGTTGATGGTTGGGGAGTTGGGGAGTTGAAGAGTTGACGGTTGGGGAGTTGACGGTTGGGGAGTTAACGGTTGGAGAGTTAACGGTTGGAGAGTTAACGGTTGGAGGGTTGACGGTTGGGGAGTTGACGGTTGGGGAGTTGAAGAGTTGACGGTTGGGGAGTTGGCGGTGGAGGGTTATGGGAGGAGAGTTAACTGCAGAAGATCTAAAAACTGGAGGGTTTAGAGAGGAAAGTTAACGGGGGAGGGTCAGATATTCTTTACCCCTGCGTCAGATAAACACCAAAAATATATTAGTGGTTGTGAGAATCTTCGTCTTATTTTTAAAGTTAAATTTCTATTTTGTTTTTCGATCCGGCCAGGTGACGATATTTCTGTTGTCTATAAAGTAAATTTCTATACCACCTTTATAGGCATCAGTTACGTATTTAACTTTACGTTGTGTTAATATATAGAATTTACTGTTGTAGAAAAGCCTTAGTTATTATGCTTCAATTGTTAAAACCAAAATACGTGAGGTGAAATATGACGGCCATCTTGTGCCAGACTGAGTGAGGTCATTACCCGAGTCATCTTATGAGGCAGGAAGACACATCCCCATTGGGTTATGAGGATGTTGTTGGAGGTGAACCACTCATAATGGTTCATAACAATGACGTCACACAACACATTACGGTTTAACACCTTTTAAGTCTTGCATAACGACACACACACACACACACACTCTCTCTCTCTCTCTCTCTCTCTCTCTCTCTCTCCATTCGTTCAAAGTCATTGGATAAGAAAGTCGTTTAAGCATCAGAAGGAATAAGTAACTGATCATTAATTTTCACTTTTCGTTTATTGATCTAGATGTTTCAGCTGCCAATTAAAATAAACATCTTCATTTAGTACGAGTTTCTACCTGAGAATAGTTTTAACCACGACACAATTATCCTATGAAAAAACAAATAGAACCACCTATTGTCTGATCCAGTTTCTAAGGATTGTGGTAAAAGTCGACCGGTTTATATTTACTCAGAGGAATTCACCTACTATGAGAGAGAAAATATATCCGCGTGTGTTAGCCGTCAGAGCCAGACTCATTCCAGTGTAAAGCAAGAGAGAGGAGACACTATCCACGACCCACCTACAGCCACCAGAGGTCCCCCGGCTTGCCAACACAACAATTAAAGTCATTTAAACTTTACAGGAAAATGTGTAGCTTTCAACACTTAAGAGTGAGTTTTGTTTACGCTGGAGCTTCATGGAGGAATCTGTATGTTGTGTTGTGGAACTCTGTGTTTAGTTGGTGTTGTGTTGGGAACTTTGTGTTTAGTTGGTGTTGTGTTGTATAGTTGGTGTTGTGCTGTGCTGTGGATCTTTGTGTTGTGTTGTGTATCTTTGTGTTGTATAGTTGAACCACCAACTCGGGACTGCCTTTATTATTATTATTATTATCATTACTACTACTACTGGAGTTTACATAGATTTCTGACAGTAACATTATACACACCTGTGCTGGTCGTCAGTGCGGTGAAGGTGTTACAATATGCTGGTGACTGTATAACACCACTCTGAGTGATGGTCTGTCCACGCTACCTTACATCACTGCTCTTACTCTGACAGACCTGTAAATAGTGTTCCTGAGACACAATGTAAAATAGGACTTTAATCCCTCGTGATGTTGCCTAAAGTTATTAAGTAAAATATTTCCCAAACTAGCTTCTCTTCCTCCTCCTCTTTCTTCCTCCTACTACTCCTCTTCTGCCTCTTCTTCCTCCTACTCCTCCCCTTCCTCCTCAACTCTCCCAGTACTTTTTTTCCTCCTTTATCCATTTCCTCTCTTTCCTCTGTACAGGGTCGCCATGGGACCATTACTTGGAGTTTAGATTAAGACTTTCGGCATTTTTTTTTACTGATATTTTTTACTTCCAATTTATCGAGAACTTCTTGTTTATCTCTGGTGTATTGACTCCTTCAGGTGTGTGTTTGTCCTTCAGGTGTGTGTCTCGCCTGTTGTTCTGCTCCGTGGACATAGATTAACCCTAGATCAGTGCCACCAGTACCACCACTACCACTGGCACCCTTGTTTACACCACTACCACTGGCGACACAACATGCTTGTTATTCATTACACGGTCACTCATTACTGGTGAATATGGAGGTTATTCATTACACTGTCACTCATTACCGGTGAATAGAGAGGTCACTCATTACAGTCACTCATTACCGGTGAATATGGAGGTTATTCATTACGGTCACTCATTACTGGTGAATGAGTGGCACAAACACTCCATTCAGCGTTCTGCTAATTCCGCAATTTAAATTCGCAATATTTCATGGAAGCTCCGGGTGAAACTGTAATACGCATTTGTCACTGATAAAACGGTAAATTTGATCAAAACGAAAGGACAATTTTTTTTATTGAATTAATTTTTAGCTGGGTAGAAATATGAGGCAGTTTAGACACAGGGATTCATTACTGTCAGTGTCACTAGTGTGTGTGTGTGTGTGTGTGTGTGTGTCGGGTACAGATGAAATGTTACTATGCTGTGTGAAGGCTTAACAGATCACTATATAGTACTTCTTTAAACACTTTTGGTTGACTTATTATGGCGGTCGTGGTTTTTGGTTTTCCCCCCAACACAATATAAACGTTTTGATCTATTCGTACTTGTGACAAATATTAAAAATCGATAATTAAGTTTATTTTATATTTTTTGCCAAGTCACCAACAATCAAGTCTGGAGCGACGGTAAACACGGACGGATAACAAAATTCAACTTTTACTTCCCACAAAATGTTGTCAAATCAGTCGAGCCAAAAAAGTACACAGTGTTGGAGGTCCCGGGAACGCATCTATTTTTGTTGTGTTCTGTACGAGGAAGTAACGAGTGGCATGGTAGCACACATAGTGAACATGGTAGCACACATAGTGGACATGGTAACGGACATAGTGGACAAGGGGGGGTTAGTACAGGTGCTTGGATTTTTTTTTATGTTCTGCTCGTGAGTTAATTTTATTTAACATCAAGAATTCTGTAGGGGAGAAAAATTTATAGATGAGCATAACAGCATCAAAACCTAACCTAACTCGTTATTCATCTGTCTCAATGTTTAGATTTTTGTCAACCTCCTCCTCTTCCCCCTCCTCCTCTTCCTCCCCCCTCCTCTTCCTCCCCCATCCTCTTCCCCCTCCTCCTCTTCCCCCTCCTCCTCTTCCCCCTCACCTAAAATCCCCACTTCGCTTTCCTTTCCTCCTTTGTTTCACTTCTATACGACTGAGTCTTTTCCCGGAAGTTGGTGCAAGGATTTTTTTTTCCATTTTGACCTTCGTAAATTTTTAAAGGTGAGAGAGACATGAATGATATATATACATCAATATCTAGAAGCCTTAACGTATGAAAAATTAATGCGTTTGAGAGAGACTGTGAGTTAACAAGGAGGAACCATTTTTATTTGAATTTAATACGTAAGGCAGACAGACAGACAAAGACAGACAGACAGACAAAGACAGACAAAGGACAATCTATATAACCAGGTATATATTCCCATTAAAGGACACACACTCCACTGACATTCAACACTGATCTTGACCTTTGACCTCCATAATCAAATTACTTTCTACCTTTGTCTAACACCAGCCAATAGACGAAGCTTATAACCACTGGTGTAACTGGTTCTGACATGACAGATAGACAGACAGACTAAAAAAAAATAACTCCTTTTGCCTTATAAGCGAGGATTAATAAACTGTAATCGACCTTTTTACTGTTATTCTTGTCTATGAGAATATTAGAAGGAATATTAAATTACACTGGAGTAATTATTTCTTTGAGTTAGTGATTATTCTGTTGCATTTATGACCATTTTAATCCTCGGTGTCGTTTTGTTGGTCATTTCGGCTCATCTTGAAAATAACAATTAGAAGTCAGGTCATCAGTTTAACTATGTCTTCTCGTTATAGTTTTGGGTTCAATCATTTTAATTTTCTTTAGTTATGGTCGACTCTCAGGGCAATAACCAACTATTTTATTATTTCACGTAAATTATTTTTCATTTGTTTTTTGTTTTTGTTTTTATACTCAAACTGTCAGAGAAATATTCATCTTTCAGTATATGTTGTCAAAGAATAGAATGTATTTTATGTTTGTTCATAACGCATGTTTTAACACACTCATGTGGCTGTTGTTTGTTTTGGCTAGAGAGAGAGAGAGAGAGAGAGAGAGAGAGAGAGAGAGAGAGAGAGAGAGTAAATTAAAAAAAACAAAGCAACTCAGAATGAATACAGCTTGCAATCCTATCTAGAATATTTCCTGGTGTGGAGACAGGAGAGGAGGAGGCCTTGATTGGTCCAGTATCTCAAATGGTTACGACTTGGCATCATGGCAACACTAAAACTTACCTTCCCTCTCCTGTAGATAAAGTAACAGATATGACTCTGAGACTACATTCCGATTTGATAACACTGATGATACTTTGGTAATAGTGATGATGCTATACTGACGATGGGTACTCAGTTTAAAGCCTCTGGTTCGTGGTGAGAAGGAAAGATCCCACCCGCAGGAGGGAAAAAAAATTAATAACCACCATTAATATTTTACGCCCGAGTGAGAATTTTTTTTTTTTACTAAGAATTTCTAAACTTACAGATTAACGTTGACTTATGTGCGGGTAATTATTTGTATTTTTTATCTAATCGTTAATAAATAAAAAAATGGCTTCTTTATTTTTTTTTTTGTGGGGGGGGGGAGAGATAAATTAGTTCTTGGTGATTAATTATGAGATTACCAGACAGGTCATGCATTATCTCTGTCATGGTCATTAGTACAAAATAATTAGGAAGCTATTAATGGCTTTTGGGGGTTCAGGTAATCAGGTGTGAACAAAGGGTAATACAGTTGATACAATAACCTGGTTTTCTGTCTCCCTTCACCTCTAAAACAGGATTCGAACGCACAGGTGAGAGTTGTAAGTATTAATTAACTCACTTGAAAAAGGATTCGAACCCAACAGGTGTGAGTCGTAAGCATTAATTAAGTCACCTGAAATTTAGTGTTGACAACCTTTACCTGTTCTTAATTAATTCATGTTTTAGCACAGACACGAAGTAATCTTGACAATATTTCCTCATAATATTTTAATGATCAAATAGACGTAATTTAATGATAACATGGGCTCGTGTGTGGGGGTATATTATAACTGGAATTCTATTAAGTATAAGTTATCTTTTATTTTAGGCTGAATTAACTGAGCTGGATATAGTGTACAAATCATAGTTTCATATTTATCGACGTGAGGTAAACCGACCAAGCGGGCTCAGTTCTGCGGCCCAAATATAGAAATAATTAACAGATATTCTATCATTAAATGTTATATTATTACTGAAGGTTTATTTTATATATATTCAATTCAAAATGTATTATATTATGAAAAAAAGTAGATGACGTAATATTAAATGGGATAAATATTCACACATATATATAATCAATTTATTTATTTTTTTGCAACGCCTATATTGACTTCGTTCCTTTATATAAGCTACCGGGGTTATTGTCACACCTGGGGAAGTCTTGTCCGTACAGGTAGATAATTGTATACGTGTACTTTAAAACGAATATATTGTACTGTACTTCACTGGGTCACAGATATAGCGGAAAAATTATCGTAAGCAATTTGTTCGTATATTTTCTTGTGCGCTGATAAGAATTGATTGGCATGTATATATAATATTTGGGAGAAGAATAATGTTATCTTTAAAGTTTCCGAGTCATGTTATAGAGGTTAGGGGTAAGTTAGATATCTCCAAGACAATATAGTTAAGGGTTGGGATCTGGTGTGGTCCTTTCTTAATGATGGGATGAGAGTTACTGATGCGGTCGTTTAGTGAAGATGCCAGCCAGCCGGGGATTACACACACACACACACACACACACACACACACACACTCTCTCTCTCTCTCTCTCTCTCTCTCTCTCTCTCTCTCTCTCTCTCTCTCTCTCTCTCTCACATATATGAGAGAGAGGGAGATTATTGTAGTTATATTTATATCTTTCAACCTTAAAATGTCTGTGTCTGTCTGTGTCTGTCTGTGTCTGTCTGTCTGTGTTCCAGGTGATCTCCAACTCTCATTAAGGCGCAGGTGTCTAATAGGTGTCCGTAAATGTTTTGCGTTAGGAAGTGTCTTGGTAATGAAAAACGCACTACAGGAGGGCAGTACCCACCCCCACACTACAGGAGGACACTACCCACCCCTACACTACAGGGGGACAGTACTACATTACAGGAGGACAGTACCCACCCCACACTACAGGAGGACACTACCCACCCTACACTACAGGGGACAGTACCCACCCCACACTACAAGAGGAGGGCAGTACTACGTTACAGGAGGACAGTACCCACCCCCACACTACAAGAGGACAGTACCCACACCCACACCACAGGAGGACCCACACCACAGGAGGACACTACCCCACCCCACACTACAGGGGACAGTACCCCCCCACACTACAGGAGGACACTACCCACCCCACACTACAGGAGGACACTACCCACCCCTACACTACAGGCGGACAGTACCCACCCCACACTACAGGAGGACAGTACCCCACTACAGGGGACACCCCCACACTACAGGAGGACACTACCTACCCCACACTACAGGAGGACACTACCACCTACACTACAGGACAGTACCCACCCCACACTACAGGAGGACACTACCCACCCCTACACTACAGGGGGACAGTACCCACCCCACACCACAGGAGGACAGTACCCCCGCCCACACTACAGGAGGACAGTACCCACACCCACACTACAGCAGGACAGTACCCACACCCACACCACAGGAGGACAGTACCCCCGCCCACACTACAGCAGGACAGTATCCCCGCCCACGCTACAGGAAAACAACGCCCACACAAATCATCGAACACGAGATATTAAGCCAACATGATCGGTGACGTCATACACGGGGGCAGCCAGGCGTCGGGTAACTTCCTAAACACACAACACATTGCCTCCTTTTCTTACTATTTCCTGGCAAAAAAATCATGATCATAAAACGTAGTATTTTTTTATGTTCTCTTAAGGGTGGTTGTATAACACACGCACACACTCACTCTCTCACACACTCACTCTCTCTCACACACACACACACACACACACACACACACACACACACACACGTTTAACTAGTAACATTAATGTAGGCAAAACATGTGATTGTCTCAAATGTGGAAAATAAGGGAAAATTATTCACTCATAAATATAAGGCTCAACCAGGAGTTAAACACTAGTCCTTACACCACAGAGCCAGGTATAAGGTGTGTGTCTAAATCCCAGTATTACTTAATTGACATAATTTTTATTTATCTCCTAAACCATCTGTTATTAAGCTACAGTAAATTTAATAAAACGCAACATTCATCTCTATTCCTATTTCAGAAACTATCCCCATATATCAACCTGAACTATCCCAATATATCAACCTGAACTATCCCAATATATCAACCTAAACTATCCCCATATATCAACCTAAACTATCCCAATATATCAACCTAAACTATCCCCATATATCAACCTAAACTATCCCCATATATCAACCTAAACTATCCCCATATATCAACCTAAACTATCCCATTACATCAACCTAAACTATCCCAATATATCAACCCAAACTATCCCCACATATCAACCTAAACTATCCCAATATATCAACCTAAACTATCCCCATATATCAACCTAAACTATCCCCATATATCAACCTAAACTATCCCATTACATCAACCCAAACTATCCCCACATATCAACCCAAACTATCCCAATATATGGTTACGATATAGGAAATGGATATATGACCCCCCAAAACTCCCTTCTATGTTAAAACTTTTATTACTTTGGTTTAATATTAATCTTCTTTACATGATCACATCTGAATATTCTAGGCATTAAATTTTTCCACACTAAGGGATTCGCTAATGACGTATTACAAATTTATTATGACGTGAAATGGAGTTCTTTTTTTTTTAAGATAGTCGGAGGTAAATTTAATGCATTAATCAGGTGCCGGATTTAGTCATAAGGGGGGAGTATCAGTAACTGTGGTAATATTGCTTCTGGGAATCTTTTTTTTGTGTGTGTGTGACAGAGAGAGAAATACAGTATCTTTGTTGTATTTGGTTTTGTTTTGCCGAATATTTTGTGTGTCATGACGTAGCTACCCCCTCTTATCTATGACTCCTCAGATTTCTCCCTGTGACTCGCCAAACTACTTCCCCCTGTGACTCTTAATGCCATGCCTCGTACAGTACCTTCACTTTATATATGCATTCATCTAAGTCTTTAACCCTTCATTATTTACCAAATGTTTTCATCGGCTATGCCTCTTATTATTTCTCTTTACTCGTTCACAGTTTATCACATTCCTCTTCACTCTACTTTACATATTTACATTTTATCAGTTTCTCTCTCCTCCCTTGGTGTTCACTCAGTGTGTCATTTACTCTCTTCTCTCCCCTCTCTGTTCATTCACAGTACATCACTACCCCTCTCTCATTCCTCCTCCTAAATACTGCCATTCTGAAGAGATATTGTCATGCCAACGTCAACCAATAACATTCCTTACTACCTGACCATCACATCAAGGTTATAAACACGACAAACACTTGTGATCTGTAATTACCTCCTCGACCTCCTTCCCCACACCTTGAGCTGTATTATTAAGTTTGTTTTAGCTTATATTTATCTTTTTTTTTTACATATTAACCTGAAGTTTGTTTCCACACTCCAGGTAAATAGTTTTCAACCACCACAAGTTCAATGCCGAGTCCACGTTTTACGGCATCAAACGTTCCAGGTTCATTGTAGTTAAATTATCATCAGATTTTATTGGCCACAACTAATCGATGAAAATAGTGTGAGTAAACAATTTTGGTAAGTCCTCATGATCATATGAAGCTCATTTTTGCCATTTTTTATCAATATCGTCTTTATTTAACTATATATATACAAAACACATTCGCCTCGTCTCTCTCTCTCTCTCTCTCTCTCTCTCTCTCTCTCTCATCTCTTCTTATCTCTCTTATCCCACCTCTCACCGCCATCTAGTCCACCGCGACGTTCTCACCAGCGTTCAATTCCCTTCACCTACAGCGTACACCTCCCAGCCATTAATTCTCTATGGACGGGATTCCTATCTGCCCTGGATCTTCTCTGTCCCCCTCCAGACAGATATATATATATGCCTCCTCTCCCCTCTTACCCTCGTGTGGTGTACAGTGGGCCATTATACCTGTCCCCTCCCTCACACTGCTGCTGGCGCTCCCTCACAATGCTGCCCCTCCCTCACACTGCCCTTCACCTACGGCCCCTCCCTCACACTGCCCTATACCTACTTGGGCACCGCGGCTTTAACACCAGCTACGTGCGATGTTGTATTCTCTCGACCGTCACATCTATGAAACGTACCAACAGTGTCAGACAAAACACATAACATTCAACATCTACTGTATTACACCTGCACCACCTCACCACACCTGCACCGCCTCACCACACCTGCACCACCTCACCACACATCAAGGACCTCCCGAGTCAGCTAACTATAAGAACTGCTGCATCACGTATCTAATTTCCTTTAGCCATTTGCCACAGAGGATCAGGTCCGACACTGTATAGTAAGGCGACCCGTAGCTCACACAAGAGGTGGGGAGGCCCTGATACTCGTCTGTAAGAGAGATTGAATTTTCTCCATCGTAGCCAGACGTAACGGTGAGGGGCACGGCTGGACGGTCACTATCGAGGGTCCTTCACGTCAAGGGCAGAGGTGATAAGGATTGTGTTCGCTGACGTTATCCTGATAGTGACTCTGGCAAGAACCTTCTGACGTGTAGATTAGTGGATACTGGACGGCTTGTTATTGTCCGTGTGAAGAGGGAAGAGGGGGAGGAGAGAATAAATTACACACACACACACACACACACACGTACGTACGTACGTACGTATATATAAACCATTTCAGTGCAGTTTACACGATACCAGCTCCGCATATGTTGCTAAATTTGGCCGGCAACAGTAAAACACAAAACCCTCTATTCTATTTTTCCCGCTTTGTTCCTGTGCTGGGTAAAAGTTTTAGCCATTATTGTTGTTGTCAGCGAGGCACACCAGGTATTGTGTTTGGCTTGTTCTGTTGTCTGGGGGTTAACGTGAGTGTCAGTGTGTGTCTTCATGATGTCTGCGTGTGTAATAATAATAATTATTGGTTTACTGAAAGAAAATAACAGACAAGGGCTGAAAAGACGCAATGAACAGAAATTATGCAAATTACATACAGTGATTGAGGTGTGTGGTAAACATCCACAGTCTGGGTCGGAAAGGTGCTGGTCTTACCCCTGATGCAGCTGTTATGGTGTTCAGTTGGATGAGGAGAACCTACCCCGAGGTGGCTGGTGGTGTTAGCGAGGTCGGTGTAACTCTCCTGGTCTCACACTGGTGGTCGGGGACAGGAAGACGATCACAGGGTGTTGTCGGCCTCACTCCACATAGTATAGTCTGCTCTACGGGGGTTGGCGAGGGTCTACTCACACGAAGGGTCTAAGGTCTTGGGTGTGAAGAGGTTCAAAGCCAATCCCCCGTCCCTCTCCGCCCTCCCCTTATATGGTCTGGCACTTGATTGGTGTTGCCATTATCCAACACTTTGTTTCTTCTTTCCAATTCCAACTGACACTTTATATCAATCGTGGTGAGTTGATCAACAATCCTTACACTGGACTCTTGGTGGGGAGGAGTGGTTGGGGGGAGGTAGGAAGTGGGGCGATATGTTAACCCCGGGCTACTGCTCCTGTCAGCGATGATGAATGAGGGTTTGATATACACAGCTGATGTTTATGTTATAGTGAGTCTTGCAAGTGTAATGTTAACTTGTGTAAGAGTGTTCAAGGTTAGCGTGTTAAGGTGTGTTGGGTTGGCTGTGTCAGGGCTCTGGAGGAAATCTTATTAGGATCTGTCAGGGGGAGAGACGTCAGTGAGTTGTTTGTTTTGCCAGCCTGACTGCCCTGAGTAGATCGTCAACTATTTACTTGTTGTCCGGCAAGAAATGAACAGTCCACCTCCTCCTCCACCTCTGTTGCCAGATCACCACACATGTACACCCCGTGACACGTACATGTACTCGTATATACACTTTTACTAGTACTCTTTCGTCTGTATTTTGTCTTCCGTCTATTAGTTGGTTTCTTCTATATCGACCTTATTGTTGCCACTGATCATATTTATGGCAAAACCTCCATCACCGAGGCTCCGTCGCTGGTGTGGGAGGCAGGAACGCCACCACCTACTTAGAGAAATGGCCATTTCTTCATGTTAGATATTGAAGGTCTGCTACTGACAGAATTTGTTTCTCATATCTTCTGCATCATTAGAACGTGTGTAAAAGTGTGAAGGATATGGCAGAAGAGCTCCACTGAGATGTAAACTGGTGAGCTTTTATGTCAGTTGATTAAGGGAGGAAGGGTTGATGGCGACGTAAACAGGAAATAGCTGATAAATTTTGTTTGGATAGCAAAGACTTAACTGTCTAGGGAGGCGTAACACCTCATTATCTCCTTCATGGCAAAGTGGCGCCGCAAGGCTGAAGCAGGGGGACTGCCTGAGTACACCACTTGAAAGAGAGAATGTCAATAAGACCTTCTCAGACCTGGCCCGGCTAGTCGGGTAGAGTGTGAGGTAATGGTGTGTTAAGGCAGAGAACGAGGGTGAGGAGGCTGTTAAGAGTGGTGTAATCACCACTGTATAGGTGTGTGAGTGGGGGAGATAAAGGCCATTAGAGATGACACAGCTGTAGATGACACAGCTGTAGGTGACACAGCTGTAGGTGACACAGCTGTAGATGACACAGCTGTAGATGACACAGCTGTAGATGACGCAGCTGTAGATGACACAGCTGTAGATGACACAGCTGTAGGTGACACAGCTGTAGATGACGCAGCTGTAGATGACACAGCTGTAGATGACACAGCTGTAGACGACGCAGCTGTAGATGACACAGCTGTAGACGACGCAGCTGTAGATGACACAGCTGTAGATGACACAGCTGTAGATGACACAGCTGTAGATGACACAGCTGTAGATGACACAGCTGTAGATGACACAGCTGTAGACGACGCAGCTGTAGATGACACAGCTGTAGACGACGCAGCTGTAGATGACACAGCTGTAGATGACACAGCTGTAGATGACGCAGCTGTAGATGACACAGCTGTAGATGACGCAGCTGTACACACGGTGCTGGCCATGTTGTACACCTCGACCTTCACTTACGTCAATACTTAAACTGAACATAAACAGAAACACCAAAAGAATAAAACAAATCCTCAGAGACACAAGTATGAGGCAGTGAGCGAGAGAGACCATGTTATACCAGTGATCCTCAGACCTTCATATCACATCAACCAGTAAACTACACTGTTACCATGAATCACTCAGACACTACAACACCCACACAAACATAACAACCTGACACACCACGCCGTCAGCAGTGCCGCTTCCTGACGTCTCACCACCGTCAGATATTCACAGGTTCCTGATAATGTTTAAAGATTATCGAGACTAATCGTTGACCTCAGCTTACAGTCAGCTTCACCAGTTATATACAGTTAATAGCACCGAGAGAGGTTAAGCCAGTTAAAACAATAACTTACTCCCCAGTCGTCCAGTGCTTTAATAAATACACAACACTGAAAGGCCGAAAGTTCATTATTGGCTTCGTTTTATTTTCGGGAAAATTATTTAGTATAGTTTGTTCGTTCGTTAACTTGTAGTGCTATTTTACACGCTGCTGTTGATCTCGTTACGTCGTAGTTTTAGTTATCTTGTGTCAGAGAGAAAGGTTAAAACATCACCCGAATCAATAGTAACTAGAATTTAACTTAACTCTCAAATGTTATCAAGAGACAGCTCGGGGTCTTATTGTTTATGTTTCTTTTACGTTTTTCAGTCCCTCACAGGTGTTCCTCCCGCTGGTGACGTGTTGTGTCTTGTAGCGGCGAGAAGACCATTATATAATCACCTATGTTTGTAATTGCCTCGCCCTTCTTTTCCACAGCCAGACCAGGTGTTGTCTTCTTTGTTTACCTGTGGAGTTAAAGTTCACGAGAAGATGTAATTAAACGTCAGGTGGGTTTGTTTGTTCGTTTGTTTGTTTTAAAGGTGAAATACCAAGGGAATATATATATATAGTCAAGGCAATAAACTGAGTAAGGATGATATGCGTTAAGTTATACACAGTCACACAACTCGTGGAGCGTGATGGATGGATGGTTGGATGGATGGATGACTGGTTGGATGGATGGGATGAACCGGGCAATATGTCATCCATGAACTGAAGTGTCATTGAAAACGAGCGAATTCGTTTGACCATTTGAAGCGAATCTTTGTATATAAAATGTTGCGAAACGCTTGAAATGTTATACAGATGGTGAAGTGGAGTATATAATATCTGCCGTCCCATTTAACAGCTAAAGTGTCATACGGCGATATAATAACTACAGAATAAATGAAGAAACATACAATAAATAAACTGATTTTAAAGTATGCAATATTACCCAACAACAAAAGAGCCATGTAACAGTTGAAGAGTCGTAATTGATAACATATATGAAGGAGAACGCAAGAGGAGAGTGGAGGAATACCTGAAATGTGTGGCAATAATCCTCAAGGGAGAATAAAGTGTTGTAAAAAAATCGTCCACTCAATAACGGGAAAGAGATGAAAGTCGTGGAGCGTCATGAAGTAGATAAAACGGTATTAAGGATGTACGTGTTTGTGTTTTGGTGTAAATATAAACATGAAATGGACGCCGAGTAATGATAGCCGTGTAACAAAAGGTATTCCAATATCTGTGGTAAGTGGTGTTATTAAGCAACGCTCGGGCGAAGTGAGGGCGCAGCTTCCCACATCGTCCTGTTATTGGATTTACTTTTACAGAAATACAGTCGATGAGAATATGACTTTAAATTCCTTTTCTAGGATTTTTATTTTATTTTTTTAAGATTCATGTTAATTTTCATATGCCAGGAAGTTTATTGGACGTGTGTAGTATGTGTACATATTGTTCACACTACTGCTGGGGTCGTGGTCTTCATCACCACCTCCCACATTGTTCACACTACTGCTGGGGTCGTCCCTCAATACCCAGGATAAGTCTGCTACAGGGACGTCTGAGCTTCACCATTATTCCTTTAATATCTGTGAGAAGCGTCACAGTTTTACCGGGAACACTTCATCCTTTACAGCTGCAGCAGCGACGCTCCGCTCTCACTCTGATACTCCCTCATCTCTCCTGATCTCTTGTGTGCTCCAGCGAGACTGTTTTACGTCTCCCCAAAAGGACAAAGACATATTGCTTTTCCTTTGTTTCTTCTTATTTCTGTCTTCATGAGTGAAGTAAACAAATAATTGCCATTCCTTCAGTCTTGTTCCAATTAGAATGAAACTATCCTGCTGAAACTGATACTGTACAAACACGACCTCGGAGGTGGCGCCTTTACTGGTTCCTGCAGCCTACACTACCATCCTGCAGCTGGTGAGGTGAACACTGGCTCAACCTCACGACCTCCACGCCTCCTCACAACCTCCACGCCACCTCACGACCTCCACGCCTCCTCACAACCTCCACGCCACCTCACGACCTCCGCGCCACCTCACAACCTCCACACCACCTCCCGGGTCGTGTTTGGACAGCATTAGCCTAAGCAGACAGAGGACCAACCATTGTTTATCCAGGATTAAAAAAGACCTAGAGAGACCTGATCATCGGGTAGTGTCTCGCTGCTTCTCGTTACTATCATCACTATTGGTAGCTACGACACTCGGCATTTTCTCTGAATAATTTCCATTTACACCACTCTGTCTGGGGGACACTTACACCACTCTATCTGGGGGACACTTACACCACTCTATCTGGGGGACACTTACACCACGCTCTCTAGGGACATTGGACACTTACACCACACACTCTGGGGGACACTTAGAATGTTTTTTTCTATGACTCCTCTAAGGGGTTATAATTGCCACCACTTTAGACAGACATACTTAGAGCCTCTCCCAAAGTTCTGTTCAGTCTGGCTGCTCTGGACACCATAGACAATAAAATATTCCATTCCTATAAATTTTCCAGGAACCGGACATTTTCGAGTCGTTTATTTTCATTATTCGATGGAATTTACAAAGCTGTCCTGACGTGCCTGTTAATAGGTGAAAAGTCGAACTTGTAGTGTATAAAATAGTTCGTTAGACTTAAGACCATTGGCCACTAGTCTACCATTACGTTTCTCAAAAACTTTTGCCGAGTATTGTTAACCCTTGTGTACAGTGTCGACTCTGAGGGTAAGTGAAGGAGTTAAGATGACGAGCAGTAGAAGTTGTTTTCCATCAGGACTTACGATTATTGTTAACTGTTGTAGGTAAGGTGTGGCATTACTGTGGTAGGTGGATGGGGTGGAGGAGAGAGAGGCAGTCTTATGGGGAGTAACTAATTGAATGGGAAAGAAGATCACTATTCCGAATGTCTTCTCTCTCCCTCCGCCTCTCCACCACTACCACCACCAACACACACACACACACACTGCAAGTCACTAAATTAGCAAGGTTACTGATGTGTTTATTTAATCGTTCCCCCCAACCATTAATGGACTTCCATCTCGGTGTATATATTTTTTATTCATTAGTAGGCCGTTAATGTTCACTTTAACTTTGGCTGTTTCTATTTCCTGTCAATATCCGTTAACAGGTTGATCGTGTTTACAAGAGCCAATATTTTGTTACTGTTCAGGAAATGAAGTTTGGTGGTTAGGTGACTGGCGCTGGTAACCAATATTATATAGTCCGTTATATCGAGGGTTCATTAGGTGTGAAATCCCCATCTAATATATTTTATATGGAGAGAAGTCCGTTTTATGGAGGTTTCATTCAACGTTGAATAATGTAGATGATTATTAAAGTTTGAAGATTTATGGAATACAAGACAACTTTAAGGACAATGTTGACTAAAAAACACGATATTCATTCACCTGTCCAGCACTAAACACCAGAAAGAAAAACACACAATAACTCATAATTACAACAGTTTAGGAGAAGTTTGTCGGCACCTCCCAGATGGTGGGGTAGTCACGGTACAAGTTATCTTAACACTGTGAAGAAGATAGTGTTACACCTTCGGAAGGTTAAACCATTCTTCTCAAAAGATTAAACCTATTATATTAGAGCGTTAAATAAACCATTCTACTTAAAGGGTTAACCCAGTTATTTTAAAGGGTTAGACCATCGTTTTCATCAAAGGGTTAAGCCATTGTTCCCAGGGGGCTAAGAAATGTGCTACACAGCCTCAAAGCCATCCTGGGGGAGTGAAGAGACAATGTGTTCGGTTTAATGAGGACGACGAGATATACAAACGTGCTGTGTGAAACGTTTCTCTCTGGGGGACGATTTTAACATCTTGAGAAAAACGTTTGAATGAAAATCTGTCGATAATCGGGAAATACTTGAGAACACTCAATTCTCGACTATAACGAGTGTAAGATCAGTAATACTTGCGAATTATAGGATTTTAAGTTACCACCGTCCGAGAGAGGTTTAGGTTAGGTTAGTGTTTCGCCATATAAAGGCAGAATGAAGGAACTCTAATTTACTCTGTAGGGAAAAACATGCGTCTTAAACCAACCATGAGCTGTAGGTTAAATTGTTCCTTCATGAATAACACAGAGGAACTGGATACAATCAGGGAGACTCGACACTTTCAGTAACAATCAAGTGTAGGCAATATATACGGGGTTACCTCTCTCTGCCGGGTAGATGGAGAAAGTTTTAATTTAATTACAGTACAGTATTGACTTTCTTTGACTTCTTTGACTTTCTTTTTCTTGAAGGTTTTGTCTGTTTTCTCAGTTTAGATTTTTTTTTTACAGCGAATTTTTTTTAATTTGGCGTTTCCTGTTGTGGGAATTTTTATAGACGAATTAGTTCATTTACTGTCTTCATCAGCTTTCCTCAGTGGCTTCAAAATCGTGAGGATAATTGTATGGTTTTCTTGCTTCATCGTGGTGGTGGTGGTTGTTGAGGGGGGGTGGTGTTGGTAAGGTGGTGGCGGTGAGGACAGCAGGTTACTCGTGTGATCAGTAATACGGTTTCTGTTTTTAATATCCTTATTTCTACTCCCTGCTGCCCTTTCATATTTTTGTACAATATTACGAGGGATTAAAATTACTGTTGTCAATGGATATTTACTAACACTGACAGTATACTCGCTGACACCCCACAAAGTCTACACTGAGAAGCCTTTGGTGGATGATGAATTTTCCATGGATACAAAAAAAAATATATCCATTATTTCATTAACGATGGAATAACCTATTATCAAATTAGTGTGGAAAAAAAGTTTTGATCACACGAGTCTAAAATTCAGTAAACTGTTCTGATAACATACCATTTAAGGCCTGAAACAATTTAAACAATTTGTTCCGGAGTGTTTGATCAATAACACCACTACTATATGATGACCAGATCCAACTTTTATATATCCTGTATATCACAATTACCCTAAACAACAAAACAATTTCAGTACCTCAGCTGTGATATAGAAATAGGTATTCAAAGCATCTGGTAATTAGTGTCATATTTATCGAATTATAAGGTGAAACAGGTGGAGTGGTGTCAGGTGGTGTAAGGTATAGAGGCCCAAGTATAGTGTAAGGTGGTGAGACCCAAATAAGATAGAATGGGCAAACAATTTGGTGCAAGAACACGTAAGGATAGATGCCAAATTCTCTCCACAACCTGTAGTCTCGCCTCTTAACTCCGCTTCTGTTAATCCTAGATGGAGATTATCTGTGTCATCATACCAGTTTATCTCAGTCAGGACCAACACAGTGCCTGGCTTTGTTGTCGTTCTCTAAACCCGTGTTACACTCTTAGCTCTATCCTTTTTTTGACCTTGTTTGGTTTAATCTGATGTTGGAGGGATGTGTGATTATGACACACACACACACACACACACACACACACACAAATCTTGTTAACTCAGATAAACCTAAAATCAGACACACCATCAACAACATCGCACTACTACACACTATCACCGCCACACACCACCACCACCACCATCAGTAAACATCAAATATAAAGTAATATTTATTTTTTTTTCATCTTAAAAAACTTTCAGCTAAGAAGTATTATAGAAAAAACTCCTACGTAATTTCCCCTATAAAACTACCATGATTGAGCCCTGAGTGTACTTTACGTCACAGGCTTTGATCTCGGAAGTTCTACAGGTGTAATTTCATACCTGCAGTGAGAAACGGATCATAAACAGGATTTTTTTTGTCTCGCCTGTCTCTCACCTGTCTCTCACCTGTCTCTCACCTGGCTGCTACGTCTATGTTTAGGATATAAAATAAATGATATAAATATATAATACACTTATCTTATGTAAATATTTAACACTAATACTGAGAACATTTTTCAAAATTGAATCCCCTGTTTATATAAATATTTAAAAACGTAAACATCTGAGAAAATTTTCTATGACCACTAGACAAACTTGTTAATTTTTATCCTTAAATGTTAATGAGGGATCTTATTGATAGGAAAAAAATATTAACTCTAACGGTGTGTTAATATTGGTAAAATTTATACAGTATTTCTGATGATTAAAAGTATAACTTACAAGAAATTAAATAATTGGTACATAGGGAGAAGTCTGTTCCTTTGTCTCGTTGAGTTAAAAGTTTGCCAGAGTATGAAACAAGTGAAATGTAAAAATATTATATAAATAACATCATCCCAGGCCATAACTTATCACATAACGCTAGGAACACTTATAGGTGGTGGAAGTTATAAGTCGATGTAGTTGGGTCATTAATACTTCAGGAAGGTGAGGCGCCGCTAATTAATACCTTCGCCACCTTCATTAATTATTATATTTAAGGTCAAACACTCCTTAGCATAATTGAAACGAAGGTATTTTTGTCACCTGTGTACCTGAGGAGGAAGTAATTAATGTAGTGAGAAGTTGTCGTGGATGTCAAGTAAATTGTGACTCGCAAAGCTCACCTGTCCGTGATCAAATAGGGTGTTTTATCTAAGAGTCACCCCCCCCCCTCACCCCTACACCCACATTTACATATAGATTGGCTGACGAATACATTGTGATGTTTGGATAAGTAAGTCAAAGTTTGCTGAGGAAGAAGGGTGGGTGATGCAGTTTAGAACACACACACACTCTGTCTTCTACCACTGCATTTATTCCACTGTTGAATACTTTCGCTCTCCTGGTGTGGTGTGGTGAGAGATGTGGTGTGGTGTAGTGTGGTGTGGTGTGGTGTGGTGAGAGGTGTGGTGTGGTGTAGTGTGGTGAGGTGTAGTGTGGTGAAGTGTGGTATTTCATCAATTGTGTAACAGCAATATATGTGTGACCTTAACGTTTTGTCTTTTGAATTAGTAAATACTTTTAAAACTGATTTTTGTGGCTCATTTAGGGTTAATTTCATTCGTTCTCGAGGAGTTTGACGCGATGAACAAACAGAAGAAAAACAGTAAAGAAAAAAAAACAATGAATTAATCGTCGAGGACCCACCCATTGAGGACGAAGTAGAATTCACCGGGAGGGACACGACTCCATAAATAGTGACCCAAGCACCTCAGTTGATGCACCCTGGCGGTAGAGGGCATCCTCACCCGTAACTGTCGACCCTCCTCTACCAACACCAGGTTCAGCCTCACCCATGGGTAGTTCACTCTATGGTTTAAGGGTTTTAGACAATAGGTGTTATAAACATAGTATATTTATATCAGGGAACTCCATAAAGTTTCTGTCGTTTGATAGATATAAAGATTGAGAGTTCGAAGAGTTATCAACAGTATTAAGAAAATAAAGTTGATTTCCACTGACAAAAAGTGATGGGTAATGACAGAAGTCCATTGTAAATATATGTTATATTTTGTTTAGCATAAGTTCACTCACTCTGGAATTTTTTAATAATTGTTTTTACGGACTTTGTTTTATCGAATTGTTTTTATTTTATCCCATTACCTATATTTCTCTTTTATTTCTTCATCCATCTTTCCTTGGCTTATTCCTTCTCCATCATCCACCAACCTGTTCTCACCCACCTGTTGCTACCTGTCCTTGATGAGAAAAAAGTCTGGCATCGTTATTCCCCTTAAAATATTAATATCTATACAGAAAGACTTGGAACCTAACCTAACCTAACCTAACCTAACCTAACCTAACCTAACCTAACCTAACCTAGACTAGACTCATCTTTATGTTTTGGTCGCTCTAGATTCATTTATGTTTCAAGACGTAAGAAAACTTTCAAGCAGTAACTCGAGGTGACTAATGGTTTATACTTGAGAGAAAGGAAGGCCGAGCATATCCTTGTGTTTGGTGATAAATCGTCAGGTGAGTGGTGGATGCGGCCGCTGTTGTGGTGTTTGTTGTGGTACAGTGTATGGTGTGGTGGTACAGTGTGTGGTGTGGTGGTACAGTGTGTGGTGTTGTGGTACAGTGTGTGGTGTGGTGGTACAGTGTGTGGTGTGGTGGTACAGTGTGTGGTGTGTGTGGTACAGTGTGTGATGTTTGTTGCCGTACAGCATGCGGTTGTGGTAGTACAGTGTGTGGTGTTTGTTGTGGTACAGTGTGGTGGTGTGGTGGTACAGTGTGTGGTGTGGTGGTACAGTGTGTGGTGTGGTGGTACAGTGTGTGGTGTTTGTTGTGGTAGTTTCTATTGTTTGTTACACATATGAACTAAATGTATAACGGTATATCCATAATGTTCAGAATTTGTTTATTAAAACTGGACTAAGAATAAATTTATACGAAGAAAATATGGAAATTTCAGATGGTAATGATGCCAAGAATATCACTTCCATGTCATACCTAATCTACGGACTCAGGAATGTATAAATAAATTCTTGCAAATATTTGTGACCATGAGGAATGAACGGCAAGTCCCTTCACTATAAATCAGTAAGAACTTCGTATTTTTAACTTGAAGGTCACTTGGCTTCCTGGCCTGACCCACACCAATATATGTGTCATATTTCCTAGGGTATATTTATTAGGCTTCTCGGACTGCGCCACACATCATACAGAAAGAAATTATTGAGATCTGAGGTTTAATGTAAATCAATGTTGATCAGGTTGAACTTAGGGCCATTAGAAGTAAGAAAGGTGATGGGGACAGGTGAAGGGAGTAAAGTCTTGATTAGCTGAACTAGTGAGAGGGAAAGATGGTATGGCTGTGCTACTGAAGAATAAGATGTAAAGTGATGTGATAGTCACTAAATGTTTTTACTTGATGTAATTTGATTCTCTGGGTCCTTCCCTTCGTCCCTCCCTCACACTCCTGGTATATTGATATTAGTAATGACAGTCTGAAGGCTGGATGATGTATCTTTTATCAACACTCATTTTTTTTCATCTCTGTTTGTTCTTCCTCGAGGGGAATTAAATCCATCAAGGAGTAAAGTTGTAACGAAATATTGTAAGTGAAAATGTTCCTCTTTTTACTCCCGAGATCCAAACCATCACGTGTGTCAACAACTTGATCTTCTTAAAAACAGGAAATTCCTTTGTTACCTCCAGAATCACGAAGCACATTTGTACCACACTTGGGTAACCACATTTGAGTCGCACCTTTTATCCAACCCGTCTATGTCTTATATTGTATACTTTTGTTATGATGTAGGTTCACTAAAATAATGGAATGAACTATATCAGACAGCCTATAGCGTATATGGAAACGCCATATAGTTGATAGAATCTTGTTAATAGGACAGAATTACGGTTATGGAGTTTCCGGTCACGAGTGATTTTTGCGAATTTTCTAATTATTAAAAACATGGCAACTAATTAGCTAATGTTTCTAGACATTACCTGAATAAAATACATAAACTGTGGCATAATTAGTGATGTGTCACCTACCACACAGGTGTTTTCTGGAGTCATTGGGTCAAATTCCGTCTCCCTCCCTCAAACCCTCCCCTTTCTTTCATCACTTCCTCCCCATCTTTAAGTCTTTCTCTACTCACTTTCCTACCCACCCCTCCCCCCTCCCTCCCTCCCTCCTCTCATTTTATTCATATACCTACTGATTCCTTCTTGGTCTTCTCCCTCTCCCTCCTACCATCCATCTTCACCTTATTCTTCCATCTCCTCCTTCGTCTTCCCCCTCCTACCATCCTTCTTCACCCCCATCCTTCCACCTCCTCCTTCCATCTCCCCCTTTGTCTTCTCCCCTCCCCCTCCTACCATCCTTCCATTCCTCCTTCGTCTTCCCCCTCTCCTTCCTACCATCCCTCTTCACCCCATCCTTCCACCTCCATCTTCTCCTTCCTACCACCACGGCCACGACACACCAAGACTCTCACAATTTACATTTCTTCCTCGCTTGTCAGTTGAGGGAAAATGTATTCAGTGGTCTCTTGCGGTGAGGTGGATGATAATTCTTACTCGTTTTTTTTTCCCCTGACCACTCGTAAAAATATTGTAGTGTAAATATGGTAAATAGTTCTCCCTTGATGTTTCCGTAAAAAAAGTGAAAAGATGAAGAATGTCTTTGGAAATGTTCACGTAATTTTTTGTTGGGTGTTTTATGTTGTCATGTTGGCAGCTACTCAGTATTTACTATGCGAGTGGGGGGCGGCTCACAACATCAGCGCTCAGTGTCTTCAGAAACGTAACACTTATCAAGTACTTCTATAGTTAATCTTTCACAACAGACACAGCTTTAGGAGGGGGACCCATTAATGCTTCTGTTGTAGCTGTATTTTCTGTAGATTTTCTCATTTTTCGTAAAGTAAAAAAAAATTGCTAAAATTGACAAACAGATGAGCAAAGGAATACCTAAATGTGTTGGAATGGTAAAAAGTAACGTTCAATGACATGCTGGGGACAAGTGAAGGGAGTAAAGTCTAGAGCATCTGAACTGTTGAGAGGGAAAGAAGGTCCAACTGTGCTGCTGAGGAATATGATGCAAAGTTTCATAGTAGTGTTTAATGAGTCAATTCCAGAATATCAGTAAGGATCAGAGGTAACATTAAATATTTCTGTACTATAGAGAGAGAGGTGGGAGATAGAATGAGAGAGGTTTTGGCAAGTTCTTTATAATAAGAGAAGTGGTGGGAATTATGGGAAATCCTGTTCATCTCTGAATCCTTCGAAAACATTTCATGATTCTGGCAAACTCATCGTGAAGATCAAGTTCTTAAAACGACATATTTTTCCTTCCTTCAATGAGCAATAAGACCATTTTTCTCTGTCAATTAACGACGATCATTACGGCGCCGAACAGTAAGAGTGGAGAATCTCAGTGGTGGCAAAACTCCACAAACTTACGAGTTGAGTTTGACCATCAAAAGTGTGAACGAGTTACCGGGTCTTCATCACTCTTTACCGCTAATTAGTCGCCGATAAAATGACCAAATTTTTTATAACTTCTTCCCCTAAAACTTTAAAGATTTTTATAAACCTGAGAGTAAAGTTTGAATGTAAGAAGAACTTTGAACCAGTAATGATAAAACTAAAATTGAAGTTCTCAGCATATATGGAGGAGACCATTCTGCAGGTGGGAGAGTTTGAGCAGTAAAATGAAGAGTTTTATGTCCAAGAAAGTTATGCATCTCACACCTACTTTTGATAGTCGCTTCCTAGGTGCGCGTGTCTAAGTGTATGCGTGTGTGCGTACAACCAAACATTGACTAATAAAAAAAAAATCCATATACTATAACCCCGTAATGACGGTACTAGTCTCCAGAGTACAATAAATAAGCCCATTAAGATATATCTCTCCCTTGAGTACAATGACTTCATCCCTTGAGTACAATTTATTACAAAGGGCCTTCATCCCATAAATGCGATACCTTACCTCACTGAATACGGTAATATATTCCTTTTGAGTACAATTACACTGTACTCAGAGGGTTGAATAATCGTACTCAAGGGGTTAATATATAGTTGACTTATGCATTAAATTCACCATACATTGAGACCTATCTGGACTTATTCATTACTATAAGTACTAAACCAGAGAATGACACTAAAACGGAAGATGGCGTTAAACCACAGGATAACATTAAACCACAGGATAACATTAAACCACAGGATAACATTAAACCACAGGATAACATTAAACCACAGGATAACATTAAACCACAGAATAACATTAAATCACAGGATAACATTAAACCACAGGATAACATTAAACCACAGGATAACATTAAACCACAGAATAACATTAAATCACAGGATAACATTAAACCACAGGATAACATTAAACCACAGGATAACATTAAACCAGAGGATGACATTAAACCACAGGATAACATTAAACCACAGGATAACATTAAACCACAGAATAACATTAAACCACAGGATAACATTAAACCACAGAATAACATTAAACCAGAGGATGACATTAAACCTCAATGACATAAAAAAACAAAAATACTTAACCGATGACGCAGTATTTCACAGCATCACCACACTGAAACGCCCTCATGTTGCCAGATAGTGAGGCAATAAAGGTTTTTAATCTGTTATATGAAAGTGGTAAAAGTTTACTATGTGGTCAGGTTAGGTTAAGTTTGCTGTGTGGTTAGGTTAAGTCAGGTCAGGTGTGGTTAGGTTAGGTTAGGTTTGCTGTGTGGTTAGGTTAAGTCAGGTCAGGTGTGGTTAGGTTAGGTTAATTGTTTTGGTTTGCCTTCAAAACGTTGTTCTTTGCATAATGTTTGATGATTTTAAGTTACTTTCACCGCCCCGTACTTTTCATAAATGTATGTGTGTATAAACTCTCCCACGTCAGATAAATTAATTTGATCTTGATTTGTAAAGAAACGAATCAAATTTAAGTTAGAAAAAACATCCAAGAGTAAAGATAACTACTCGAGGTAAAACGTGATAGTGGGCGAGAAAGACTGGATGAAGCTGTAGAACTTTGGTGTAAGATCAAAGGTCCAGTTTCCCAGCAGAGCGAATTGGGGCTACGCTGTGCTGAGTTACCCGCGTGAGCTGTAAACAGAAGGTCTCTCTCTCTCTCTCTCTCTCTCTCTCTCTCTCTCTCTCTCTCTCTCTCTCTCTCTCTCTCTCTCTCTCTCTCCTGTGTCGTGTAGAGCCGAGAGGTGGGGGGAGGTCATCCTATGGTGGCTTGTGCTCCGTGGAAAAGTTCTTAATACCTTAAATACCATGAGTTTAATACCTATGACTACAGATCACTGTAAACAAAACAAACTTCGCCTCAGTCAACTTCTGCAGGACAAAGTGTGTTCGTCGTGTAGGTCCTCCGCCTCACAGGACCTCTCCAGCAGATGCCTCGCTGCTGCAGGTGGTGACGCACTTCACCATCACCATGATATTGATTTTGTAATTAACTTGTCACCTGCTAGACTCTCCATGACGGTGCTGGTAGACCATGAGCCAGGTTGAAGACATTATACTTGACTGGCAGGTGTTTGTCATCTATTAACAACACCTCACATATGTATTTACCACCTGAGGTACTTACTAATAATAAACTCACGTGTTACTGCCCCGTATTTACCCAAAAGTGACGATGTTATAGACTTGTGTTATAACCTGCCACGTTACAGTAACATATTTCACCATTTCTGTTAAGTTACACCTTGTTGGACTGTGGACCTTAGCCAGCAGGTGATAATTAGTTTAGCGTTCTCTCGCCTGACACGGGGAGTGGGTCTGATGGCTGTAGCACGTGCTCTCTCTAATTCTGTTAACAATAGAGGGAACAACACATAATTACTTCCTTTACCGTGGCTCAGTCCTGTGGCTTTGTTGAACCAGACATTCTTATTCTTACCCATGGACAACTTTTGACACACACACACACACACACACACACAGACAGACAGACAGACACACAGACAGACACACAGACAAACCAAGACAGACAGACAGACACACACCTACACACACACACACACACACACACACACACACCTATGTTTACCGATAACATGAATGAATGATTGGTGTTTATCCCACGGCTTCATCTGCCTCACCTCCCCTCACCCACG
Organism: Homarus americanus; assembly: GCF_018991925.1. NCBI lineage: Eukaryota > Metazoa > Arthropoda > Malacostraca > Decapoda > Nephropidae > Homarus > Homarus americanus. The sequence goes on from NW_024749729.1 coordinate 829,499, forward strand.
TACTTCACCTTTCGCACCTTACCCACCCCTCACCTCCCCTCCCCCACCCATCACCACCCCTACCCCTCCTCCACCTCACCCCTCTCCTCCACCTTCCCTCACCTCTCCTCCACACCTCCCTCACCCCTCCTTTCCCTGCTCCCTCCTTTTTTTTTTTTTCCTCACCTACCTGCCTACCCCTCCCTCACACCTACCCCTCACCTTACCCCTCCCCTACCTCTCCCTCCCTTTTTCCCTACCCCTCCCTCACCTACCCCTCCCTCCCACCTACCCCTCCCTCCCTCCCCTCCCCTCACCCCCTCCCTCCCCTCCCCTCTCCCTCCCTCCCCCCTCTCCCCTTCCCCTCCCACCCCTCCCCTCCACCCCCCTCCCCTACCCCTCCCCTCCCCTCCCCCCTCCCCTCCCCTCCCCTACCCCTCCCCTCCCCTACCTCCCCTCCCCCCCCTCCCCTCCCCTACCCCTCCCCTCCCACCCCTCCCTCCCCACTCCCCTCCCCTCACTCCTCCCCTCCCCTCCCCACCCTCCCTCACCTACCCCTCACTCCCCTACCCCTCACCCCACCCACCCTCCCACCCCACCTACCCCTCCTCACCTACCCCTCCCTCCTCCTCTCCCCTCCCCTACCCTCCTCCCTCCTCTCTACCCCTCACCTCCCCTCCCCTCACCTACCCCTCACCTACCCTCATCATCCTCACTCGTCGACGGTCTTCTGGCTATGTGACATTATCCCCGAGGCCAGAGTTTAGTAGTAAAATCATCGAGAATTGTTGAGTATTTTGTGGCGGTATGACATGAGAGTTTACTGACCACCAACACACTTATATCCATATAAACATTTATTTCTTGATATCTACAGTATGTTTATATTCTGACGTTAATTTAAATAAGTGAAAAAATTTTCTGAACTGTTTTAATACGCGCATTTGACATGGTGTAATTACCACAATTTATATGCTGATGAAATGTTTATATATTTTAAATTCATTACGTGTATTTTGATGATTTTTTTTCATTTGTATTTTGAGTTTAATTTATATAGTGATTGAATATTTATATGATTTTAATTCCATGGGTATTTTTGTGTTTTGTTTCTTAATTTATATTGCTACTTAAATTTATATAGTAATTTCTCTTATATATTTCTGAATTAAATATGGTTTTATGTTGCTGTTTTATATATATATATTTTATAATTTATATATCAATACAGGCGACATATATTTCTCACAATCTGCTATACGAGTTATTTTTATATCATTTTAACTCCGTGTTTGTGACGGTGTTATATTTTCATTTAATATATCAAGTATAGGATATATGTATCAATCACAAGGTTGGAATAAAAGTGATATAGACTGCAATTGGACAGTAACAAATTAACTCTATTATGTATGTGTTTCTGGTGGATTAAATCACGCATATAAATGGCGAAATATATTGACTTTATTCCGCTCTGGAGGATCATTGTATATGCATATATTCAGAAATCACGACATAAAGTAATAATGGTGAGGTACTTTTTTCACAATAGATCAGTACTTCTCTCGCAATAGGTAGGTACTTATCTCTAATAGTTAGGTTAGTACAAATTAACCAAATCCCTGGAAGATAGTGTTATACATCACTGTAATATCGACCCTATGTTACCTCGGTATAAGGGGTAATATAACTGTGTAGTGTTGTAAGAACGTCAAACAATCTGCACAAGCGCTGAGATATATTGTTAAATTATAACCCAAACACGAAATACATAGATTATTATCATTAGCATCATCATTTTTATCATCATCATTATTATTATTATTATTATTATTATTATTATTATTATTATTATTATTATTATTATTATTATTATTACTATTATTATTTTATCATTATTAATATTTTTTCTCATATTTTCATCATCATTATTATTATTGTAATTATTAAAACGCTGAATACTGCTATTTTTTTCCTAGTATGTGTGTGGCCCTTCACCACCAACCTTCCGTCACATTACATATATGCCAGTATTTTTCCCACCTGTCCCATGTTGCTGCGTTCATCAGAAAATATCAGAACAATGCCCAGGTTTGTAACAAGTTTTTCATGGGTCGTGTGACACATTTTGTCATATCCTCTATTACGATATCTCTATTTAACGTATTATATGGGATAGTAGTCCGTTTTATCGAGGTTCGTTTAGATATGAAAACTTCCATATAACGGACTTCCATAACTGGACAACCTTTATATTGACGTCCGTTAAATGGAGGTTTTGCTGTACGTTGTATTAACACTCTTCTATGAGGAACACCAAAGGCAATTTATTATTGCCTTTTATCATCGTCGTCAAAGGTGTCACTGTCCTCAAGGTTAGAAACGATTCACTCTCCCTGTTCCCTAACTCTGTTAAACATTTATTTATTAAGTTCAATGTTTCTATTTGTGCAGCTCTTCACTTAGCTCCTGTCACGACCTCCTCCTGCCCTCCTCCTCACCCCCCTCCACCTCACCCCCCTCCTCCTCACCCCCTCCTCCTCACCCCTTCCTCCTCACCCCCTTCCTCCTCACCCCTCCTCCTCACCTCCTCCTCCCCCCCCTCCTCCTCACCCCCGCCTCCCCACCCCCCTCCTCCTCACCCCCCCTCCCCCCCTCACCTCCCCTACCCCCCCCCCTTTCACCCCACTCACCCCCCGCTCACCCCCCCTCCCACCCCCCCCTCCTCCTTCAGTATCTCACCACATCTCTACCACACACCGGTAAATTACTCTTCATAACACACCTTCATTACCTCTTGAGGTTTCATTTAGCTCAATGCATTTACCTGTGTCCACTGCGTCTCAATCATATCATTATAGATCATTCACAAACATCCTCTTTCCTTAGTGAGCAGAGTTTTACGACATTTTCTCACCTCTCCCTTACCTCACCTCTCCTTACCCTCTCCTCACCTCTCACCTATTCCTCACCTCACCTCTCACCTCCGCTAAGTAATGGTCAGGCACTGGTGATGTTGTTATATTCGTATTCATTTGACCAACTTATAATTTTCTATCCCCAAGTGGAGATGTTATAGGAGACCCTGCCCCCCCACCTCTCAGCCCCCAGGAGAAAAGCTATAGGTATGTTAGGTCACATAGACTTGTTAAAAGCAAAGTGACTTTAATGGACGCTATTTAACACTGGACGTTATTGTTATGGTGCAGTTGGAGTGAGTAAGTGAGGCTCTCTCTCTCTCTCTCTCTCTCTCTCTCTCTCTCTCTCTCTCTCTCTCTCTCTCTCTCTCTCTCTCTCTCTCTCTCTCTCTCTCTCTCTCTCTCTCTCTCTCTCTGCGTACCTGTGGTCATTACCTCCCTAACACAGTGGTAATTACGATACTCTCAGTATGCCCATCTGCCTGAACCTCCTTGAGTTAATCCAATTACCGAGTGTCTGGGATTTTTCATAATTAAACTCTCTCTCTCTCTCTCTCTCTCTCTCTCTTCTCTCTCTAATTCTCTTTTGGCTTACTTTTTATCGTCTTCCTACCCTTCTCATTGTGTCTTTCTGTGTTTGTTTTTTGTTTTCTCTCTCTCTCTCTCTCTCTCTCTCTCTCTCTCTCTCTCTCTCTCTCTCTCTCTCTCTCTCTCTCTCTCTCTGTCTCTCTCTCTCTCTCTCTCTCTCTCTCTCTCTCTCTCTCTCTCTCTCTCTCTCTCTTTCTCTCTCTCAACCTTCACCACCAGTAGTGTTCCTCTCACCACTTCAAGACCCTCTACCACGTCTTAGAACCAACCACCTCACACACACACACACACACACCCTGTTCATGGACACTAATTAACCTGTTTGAAGTACCTTGAAGGATACTCTGGCGGTAATAAATTATACACTCAGACCCCCAATGACTTGTTCACTTCCTTATTGAACATTATATGAGAGATTTATTTCTTTATTGCATTATTATTATTATTATTTGATTACATTTATTTTTCTGGTATTCGCAAAGGAAAGGGATGTGGCTGAGTTGATATTGTACTCATTTTGTATCCTGAGCGTCGAGTCGTTTGTACTCTGGGTAAATTTTTTTTGACTTGGGAGTTAATAGAGAGATTTAAGTCTTTCTCTGTAATAATCGACCATTTCATCAATTACGACTAACTAAATGACTTAATGACCAGGAGTTAATTGTTTTTCTCCCACACCATTAAAATCGTCTCCCTTCTCCTCACCACAACACAGGATGGTATGAGACAAGGAAGCTACATCAAGTTATACATACATATACGAGAGAGAGAGAGAGAGAGGAGAGGGGAGGAGAGAGAGGGAGGAGAGAGAGAGGGAGGGGAGGGAGGAGAGGTGAGAGAGAGAGAGCAAATCCATTACCTCTTAATGCTCCACTTGTCTTTTTAAATCTTCTCTTTCTTCTTTTTTCCAATTATTCTTTTTTGCTTTTCTCGTCTCTCTCTTTATCTTCCTCGTCATTTCCTTCTTCGGGTTTCCTTCTACCACATTTAACCATTCTTCATGTCTTCCTTTATTATTTTTTTCTGTGTATTTTCGTCTTTATCTTTCGTCGGATTTTGTTTTTTTTTATCTAAATTTTCACCTTGTTGTCAATGTCTCTCTCTCTCTCTCTCTCTCTCTCTCTCTCTCTCTCTCTCTCTCTCTCTCTAAATTCTTACTCCATTTATATAAACCGAAGTCGTGTTTTTATTTATTTACATTTATTTTAATTCTCTAATATCAAGAAATAATCACCAGCATTTTATTCATCGCTAAATTATATCAGTGAGAGGTGAAGGAGACCTGGTGGCAGGTCATTTTCGAGTTATTACTTGAGGTGATGAGTGTAAAGGCCGCCAGGGGGCAGTGGTGGCTTGTTAACTCTCCACCACACACTAGTCTCCACCACACACTAGTCTCCACCACGCACTAGTCTCCACCACACACTAGTCTCCACCACACACTAGTCTCACCCACACACTAGTCTCCCACCGCACTAATCTCCACCACACACTAGTCTCCACCACACACTAGTCTCCACCACAACTGTAGTAGTGTACAATAAGCCGGAAGTGTTCCTTAACTTCATAAAAAAACACGTTATCGCTCCATACACATCGACTACGTAACACTTGAAAATGTTCCTTAGATTCAGAGAAAAAAAAAATCTCCCGTTCCGTACACTGAGTATACGTGGCAACAGGAAAAGGAGCAAGCAACAGTAACAGGGAAGGAACGCCACACTACACTATCCTGGAAATGAATGACCAGAGTATACGTGGCAACAGGAAAAGGAGCAAGCAACAGTAACAGGGAAGGAACGCCACACTACACTATCCTGGAAATGAATGACCATCACTAGTGGACAGACACCTACATCTGTGCTGACTGACTCTCTCTCTTGTCTCACTCCCAACATCCCAGTGCTTATTCCAAGTGTACTCGGGGGTGACTTAGAGCAGCGAGTGTGAGAGTATTATTATTGATGTTATAAGCTTCTTAGTTCTAACATATTTATCTTACTTGTTCATTCACCTGTAATTAAGGGGAAAATCTTTTACTTCAGGTATTCTGTTTTTAATCCACGTAATACCAAATTTACCCACGCTAACTACTTTGAGGTTTGGTGTTAATTTTCTATATTTTGGTGTTGGTGTGTAGTGGTGGTGGTGGTATTAGAGTTGGTGATAATCCTGGTAGTGGTGATGATGGCTGTAATGATGTTAGTGGTGATTATGATGGTGGTGGTAATGATGATGATGGTGGGGGTAGTGGTGGTGATGGTGACGATGGTGGTGATGGTGACGATGGTGGTGATGGTGACGATGGTGGTGATGGTGACGATGGTGGTGATGGTGACGATGGTGGTGATGGTGACGATGGTGGTAATGGTAACGATGATGGTGACGGTGGTGGTGGTGACGGTAGTCATCATGGTGAGGGAGGGTGATGGCCACCATCAGGGAGGAGTTGAAGGAGATTATCTCTAATGGAGCGTCCTGAGTCACTAGCCTGGAGGAACTCGATGTGGTGATCTCTCTCTCTTTGTAATTGAGATCGTAAATGGACTCTACTGTATATTCTCCGTTCCGTCACTCAGATAAGACACACAAGAACCCCAGCACAACACACGAGGCCCACATCTCCCTTCGTCGTTCTGTCGCCCCTTGAAGTATATCCCCCCCCTCCCTCCCCCCCTCGTTCTATAGCCTCAAATCATACCATAATCTTACCTCACACAATGTTTCCCCATCAGTTACAGTCAGTTTAGCTAAGCATGTGATTGTAATAGGAGTCTGTGATCACATGACACATACTGCCACTTCGGAAATCAACAATTGTCATTACCTGTCTGTGTGTGTGTGTGTGTGTGTGTGTGTGTGTGTGTGTGTGTGTGTGTGTGTAGCCGACCCCTAGAATACGTCCTTGTCTTGGTTTATGTTATCTCTTATGGTATCTATTGTTATCTATTATGGTATCTATTGTTATCTCTTATGGTATCTATTGTTATCTCTTATGGTATCTATTGTTATCTCTTATGGTATCTATTGTTATCTCTTATGGTATCTATTGTTATCTCTTATGGTATCTATTGTTATCTCTTATGGTTTCTATTGTTATCTCTTATGGTTTCTATTGTTATCTCTTATGGTTTCTATTGTTATCTCTTATGGTTTTTATTGTTATCTCTTATGGTTTCTATTGTTATCTCTTATGGTATCTATTGTTATCTCTTATGGTATCTATTGTTATCTCTTATGGTATCTATTGTTATCTCTTATGGTATCTATTGTTATCTCTTATGGTATCTATTGTTATCTCTTATGGTATCTATTGTTATCTCTTATGGTATCTATTGTTATCTCTTATGGTATCTATTGTTATCTCTTATGGTTTCTATTGTTATCTCTTATGGTATCTATTGTTATCTCTTATGGTATCTATTGTTATCTCTTATGGTATCTATTGTTATCTCTTATCAGTGGGAATATCTCTCTCCAGGAACCAACGACTGTCATTTCGTAATTCGCTTCCCAATTTCATATCTCTAATGACATGAAAGTTATTTCCCCATCTCGATTTTTAACTCATGCCTCTGTGACTACTTCATCAAGGCCAATTACACTGACGAAAAGATAGTGTTGTTTTTTTTAATCATGCCGAAGCGACCGCACAGTGCCCTTTAGCGTGAATGTCAGCTGCACAGTGCCCTTTAGCGTGAATGTCAGCTGCACAGTGCCCTTTGGCGTGAATGTCAGCTGCACAGTGCCCTTTAACGTGAATGTCAGCTGCACAGTGCCCTTTAGCGTGAATGTCAGCACACAGTGCTCTTTGGCGTGAGTATGTCAGCCGCACAGTGCTCTTTGGCGTGAGCATGTCAGCCGCACAGTGCTCTTTGGCTCTGTTAACGTGTGTCGAGCTCACTGTTATTGTAAACGTGTTTGTTGTTTGGTTCACATCCGAGGTCATTATGTTTTCATGTTTTGTGTTCCTTCAAGCTTAAAGTGATTTATCCAAGACTTAAAAGTTACTGTGACCTTTTTACAGTGTAGCTTTCTGCAAGTAACAAACCGGAAATAACACCGTTCAGTTATATATTTCACCCAGGGAGAGGCTGGTGGGGGTGAGGGAGAGGCTAGGGGTGTGAGGAGAGGCGGGTGGGGGGTGAGGGAGAGGCGGGTGTGAGGGAGAGGAAGGGTGAGGGAGAGGCTGGTAAGGGTGAGGAAATTATATTTTGAGTCAGGTAACATTTTTTTTTTCTACCTCTTAAGTGAAGGGAGAAGAGGCAGCCAGAGCAACAACTAGGTTAGGTCAGGTTAGGTCAAGCCAGGCCAAGCTAGGTTAAGTCAGGTTAGGTCAAGCCAGGCCAAGCTAGGTTAGGTCAGGTTAGGTCAAGCCAGGCCAAGCTAGGTTAAGTCAGGTTAGGTCAAGCCAGGCCAAGCTAGGTTAGGTCAGGTTAGGTCAAGCCAGGTCAAGCCAGGCCAAGCTAGGTTAGGATAGTTTAGCGTTAAGGTGATTAATATAAAGGTGAAATAGC
>NW_024749729.1:840000-900000 GCF_018991925.1 Homarus americanus
GGATACAGCGCTTGTTGCCTGCCCTAAGGAGACATTGGTTTGATCCCAGGTTCAAAATTAATCCAGTAATGAACATTTAAGAGTTATTGATCGTGATATAACCCCTTAAAGAAGACCGTACTACTCTTCCTCTATAATTCCTCCTCCTCCTATTCCTCGCTCTCCTCTTCCTCCTTCACTTCTTCAGCCTCCTTGTCCCCCCTTTTCCTCCTTCAATTCATCCTCTTTCTCCTCCTTCACTTCCTCCCCCTCCCCTCTCTGTCTACATGTAAGTATTAATATTAAAAAATAAAATAAAACTCCATTAAGGAAAAACTTTAGTACTTGTTGAATATGCATCAAGTTTAAACAGTCATTTTTTTCATCCTCTATAACCCACAGTTCACTTGATCTCTGGCCGGGAATATTGTATTAATTAACTCATCAACACTCCACCAATATTGACTCACTCTTCACCTTCAGCCTTTTACAACAACACTGATGGTGGCAGTGTGTGATGACCACCTCCCTCTTGTAGTGTTTCTCACCTGGTGTTGCTCTAGTGTTTCTCACCTGGTGTTGGTGTAGTGTTTCTCACCTGGTGTTGGTGTAGTGTTTCTCACCTGGTGTTGCTCTCGTGTTTCTCACCTGGTGTTTCTCACCTGGTGTTGCTCTAGTGTTTCTCACCTGGTGTTGCTCTAGTGTTTCTCACCTGGTGCTGCTCTCGTGTTTCTCACCTGGTGCTGCTGTAGTGTTTCTCACGTCATGTCATTATCACCTGGTGGTGTTCCCTCCCTTCCGTATATAACAGGTGTAATCTGCCCTCCCAATCCCCCTTCCTTCCCTCCCTCATAACTCTTCTCCCTGCATATTCCAGGCTGGGTATTACCACATCTTCCTCACCAATACATCTCCTAAACTCTCCCTCCATATTTTCTCTTGTTAACTTGTCTGTCTTACGCACACTTCCCAATTTCTGTGTTTATTGTCGTTTATCTTTTGTTTCTCATTCGTCGGGTTGTCTGTGTTTCTTCAATTTACTGTAGTGTGATATTGAATAAGCTTTGTTATTGATTGATTTGTATGAGAGAGAGAGAGAGAGAGAGAGAGAGAGAGAGAGAGAGAGACCGGACATATGTTATTTTATTAGGTGTTTACATTATCATATATTGTGATGGCAAGCGTTAATTACCACTTAACTACACCGACCAATTGTATAGTTATGAGTGTGTTAATGACTTGTTTACAGGAGTCGTATAGTGACACAACACACCTCATCGAAGCTTATTATTTACGTTTCATTTGGGGTCATTTTCTGTTATATTTTCGTAAGATTTTCGCCTTTTATCTCCTGAGGCAATTTTTAGGTGTGTAGCACTTTCTGTTTTTCGTCTCCTCTGATGTCCAACTTTTCCTTCTCTTTTGTGATTCATTTTGTTCTCGTTGTCTTGGGTATTTCAACGACGTCTTCAACATGGGTGAGGTTAGGTTAGGTTAGAGTGGTTAGGTTAGGTTAGGTTAGGTTAGGTTAGGTTAGGGTGGTTAGGTTAGTTTGGATAGGTTAGGTTAGGTTAGAGTGGTTAGGTTAGGTTAGGTTAGAGTGGTTAGGTTAGTTTGGATAGGTTAGGTTAGGTTAGAGTGGTTAGGTTAGTTTGGATAGGTTAGGTTAGATTTGGTTAGACTCTGGTGGGCCCGTTGTGTCGTGTTTAAAGTGATCTACGTCATCCTGAAGTGTTTATGTGTGTCTCGAAATCAAATAATTTATAAAAAATAATTTAAACTTGACGAATTCTGTTTGATGATTTTTTTTTAAACGTTTGGTTGAATTATAACGTAGATTTGTACTGTGTGTGTGTAAGAATATTTTACTCGTATATAGTCTAACACACACACACACACACACACACACACACACAATAATATACACAGACAGTCATAACTCCCAGCCCCCACCAAAAAAATAATAATTCCACAAACATATGGGTCATAGTCTAACACCTTATTCCGCCTCATAAATTAAAACTTTGGAATTGAACTGTGACCAAAAAACACAATTCGAAAACTGTAATTATCTGAACAGTGACGGATTCCCTCCTACCCCCTCCTCCTACCCCCTCCTCCCACCTCTTCCCTCCCACCCCCTCCCCCTCCCTAGCCCTCCTCCCTCCCTCCTGCCCTCCCACCCTCCTCCCTCCCACCTCCCACCTCCCTCCCCTCCTACCCCCTCCTACTCCCTCCCCTCCCCCCCAAGTGAGAATTAATTTTCCTTTCATTGTTTTTCGGTTTTGTTTATTTGTTCCTCTGTTGGTGATTATCTTATTTTGTTTGGTCTTTCTCATCACTGCTTTACTCTATCTCCATTCTTGTCGGTTTTCTTCTTCTTCCTTGTTTTGTTTCTTTTCGTATTAAAGGAGTTAAAGGTAGAGATGATGGGAGAGAGGAAGAGAAAAATGAAGAAACGTAATGTGTGGAAAAAAATATTTATGCCAGCCCAGCCCAGCCCAGCCCAGCCCAGCCCAGCCCAGCCCTTTATAATTTGCCAGGTTGTGTTGTTGCGCTAACATTGCCTCTTAAATGTGATGGATGGCAAATTTAATTAACCTGTCTGGGGGATCGAAAGTGTAAGAAATAGCGGCTGATGTAATTACGTGCAGAGCTTGTGTTACATTTATTAAGGCGGCAACGTGTGTGTGTGTGTGTGTGTGTGTGTGTGGCGGCTCTGATGAGTGACGGAGTTAATATTATGTAATTTAATTTAAATCCACTCACCTACCCACTTGCCCATCCACCACCCCACCCACCCACCCACCCACCCACCTACCCACCCACCCACCCACCCGCCCGCCATCTTTCTAAAATGGGTGTTTGACCAAGACAACGGTAATTATCTTCATCGCGTTATTAAACCTCTTTTATCAACTTTCCTGGCAAAATTATCCAGTGTCGATATTCTCTTTAAAAAAATGTGCCTAAAATATCGACCAAAATGAGAGAAATATATTAAAGAATAATATGTGAGTCAAGGCGGAATATACTCAATCGTTTTTATGAGTATCCCTGGGGTGGTGGTGGTTGTGTCGGTGTATTAGTAGTGGTAGTAGTAGTAGTAGTAGTAGTAGTAGTGTGGTGGTGGTGGTGGTGGTAGTAGTAGTGGTAGTAGTAGTAGTGGTAGTAGTAGTAGGGGTAGTAGTAGTAGTGGTGGTGGTAGTAGTGGTGGTGGTGGTAGTAGTAGTAGTAGTAGTAGTAACGTTGGTCATAACACCATAATATTTAACACGGGGATAATGAAGCGGTTGGTAGTTATGGTGAAACTTTGTAAACAAGCGACAGTCTGACATAATTACTCTCACTTGGTGGCGGTAATGGTGCCACCAGAGCCAACACGCTCAACCTAATGCTGCTGCTACTACTGTTGATGCTGCTGCTGCTGTTAATGCTGCTGCTGCTACTGTTGATGCTGCTGCTGCTACTGTTAATGGTACAAACACAGCTAACACTCACACCCCAATGCTGCTACTAATGCTGGTGTTAATGCTGTGATGCCCCATGATGCTGTTACTACTGAACCATCTCCACATCAAATACTCAAGTCATTACACGGCATAAACCTCCCTACCTGTAATTCTGAAGCCAAATAGCCGCAGTCCTTTCGCTAGTTGTATTCCTAGTATCATCCCTATTGACTTTGGTCCTCCCTTGCGGTAGACCAAACAAAAACAAACAAACATACTACCACTGACATATATATTAACAGTGATGGGGTAAACTGAGGCTAATAACAGCGTGTTTCAATTTAACTCTCGTAACAAATATACCAATTAACTGTTATATTATTACAGTAATAACATATATAGTGATGAAACGTGTATTCTAGAGCGAGTTAATTGTAATGGTATAACTGGCTGGCGTATGAGGCTGGTTGGATTTATATAACAATGTTTCTCTGCCTCTAATTACACCATTGAACACTCGCTGGGCTTGTTTGGCTGCGTTTAGTAAATGAATATAGCATGGTGTATAAATTTAATGGAATGAACTTAATTGAAAGCATGAAAGAAAAGCTTGATATATTAACGTGTGTGTGTGTGTGTGTGTGTGTGTGTGTGTGTGTGTGTGTGTGTGTGTGTGTGTGTGTGTGTGTGTGTGTGTGTGTGTGTGTGTGTGTGTGTGCTACCTGAGTTAATCCACACTTATATCTGGATTTACATGGTATAGAAATGGAATGTATCCTAATTTTTCTATAACATTTTCCTTTTAAAATTAGTAACCTCTTGGGTATTGAACGATGTATAGAGATAACGACAACACTAACACATCTTATTGAACATAAATATACGTATAGGTTCTCACACTAATGCTTATATTTCAGCCACGAGTGTCTCATTAACCTAAGTGCAGCCTACGTCAGGTATTAGGAGTAAAAAGACTTAAATTAATACTCTTGTTTACTCTAGGTAATAAGTACTATACATTTTTCATGGCCACTGTTTAATATTTTATGGCCACTTTATAATAATTCATGGCCGCTTTATAATAATTTATGGCCACGTAGTTATTCGCTTTTATGTTGAAGGACTGGCACTATACACTTCATAATGGCACTATACTCATAATACTGGCACTATGCTCAAACGGAATTGGAGTATTGGCTCCTTATATACAAGAAACCCGACTAAAATCATATTTTAAGCTCAGTCAATATAACTTGTAACCCGTACGTGTATTCTTATATCATTATCAACTACTAAATTTTGTAGTAAATAGATTTCAACATCAAATGATTTCGTTCCCGTATAATGACTCTCTCCTGGAAGCTATCACCATAGCCTTATGCCCACCACCACAACTTTTGCACCAGCTAGATGATGTGAGACGGCCGGGAGAGTCTTGTCTTGTGAGTGTGTGTGGGTCACGTAGCTCTGTCCATTATTCGAGGGTAAAACGATTTGCATTATCACTAGTCTTAACAGTGCCAGACATTTAACAACTTTCCTGAGTACTTTATAACACCACTTACGAGAAAGATGAACTATGCACACGAGGGGTTTAAATAATTCTCAGTAAGTTATATTTACAACCGCTAGAGGAAGATAAAACTAAAACTCATATAAATAAACCATCAGGTCCAAGGGAGGGGAAGGGTATAACAGGTAAAGTTTTCAGTTTATAGTCAACTCAACAGGTGGTTAAAGACGACCTCTGAATATACAAACACACATGAGAGGCTGAAGCAACACAATACTCCCACAACATACCGTGAAGACATGTGCCAAGAAACACTACAATACGGACAACACTTATGGGTGAGTTATCCTAGCCGGGGGTCACTTAAGCGAACACACAACATCAGAACAACATTAGGAAGTGGTGGATGTTGGGGAGTGGATTTTATTACACAGTTCTCAGAGTTGTGGGGAAAATTATTGATATAAGTTTATTTTGAGGAATGTTTTTTTTATTTTGTTTTATTATATCCACCATTGGTATAGATGCGGTGGTCGAGTGGATAATGAACTCCCATCAGGTCTTATAGTTCGATGATTTTATTGCCTTGGGGTATCCTAGATCGACCCAGCAGTGAATAAACATCGAGTAGTAGGGGAAATAAAGGAGGTCGAATGGTATGTCGATCATACTACCCATTTATGTATCGTAAACATAGTGTTTGGTAGAGCCACTTAAGGGAACCGCTTTGGCATTACCAGTTGATGTATTTACGGGGTCTATCTGTCTCTATCTGTTCATCTCATCCAATCTGACAATATTTTATACCTTTCATCTGTTTCTTGTCAGTGTAAACCAGAAATGATGTTACGTTGGTCTTAAATGCTTAATAACACAACACTCAGGATTCCGTAAGAACAGAGCTGAATGAACCATATAGTTATTTTCTTATGAGTTCTCTACTTCAGGTCAGTGGGTTATATATGCAGGTAACACGATAGTCCATATAGCGGTCATTGATGTTTATTATTAGCGTTAACGGAGCTACACACACACACACACACACACACACACACACACACACACACACACACGTCAACGAACAGACAGACAAATAAAAACAGTCGTCACAAAGATTATTTCACCTCCAGAAGTTATTACGTGATAAAAGAAGATGGCTTTAATAACACCTCCAGCTCGTCCAGGTAAAATGAGGTAATTCTACAACACAATTAAAACTTTACTGAGTGTCAGACTTCTACTTAAAGATGATAATTTTGATAAAAACTTTGGATTAAATAATAAATAAGGCGCTAGAGTACCAGTGAACTTTGAATTAGACAAGGTTATGTACTAATTCCACTATAATACAGAAAATATATCGGTATGTATAGCGTTTTAAATGTTGCTGTGAAAGAATACCATTTTGTATCTCCTTCGTTCAGTCTTAGTTTACAGAGCATCAAATGTATAGTCTTAAAGTCTTTTTCCTATGCTTCGTGTGGATTATGTCAACACCACACTTGTCTTCAGTATGTAAACATTCTATTAAGTTAACCCACGTCGATATATACCTCCCGTGTGACGTCTTTCCCACTTATTTTATAACTCAACACCGGGATTTTAGATTTGTATTTAAATATCTATGAAAATTAAATATGTTTCATTAAAGCCCAAGTATTATAATCAGGTGTTTTTAGTTATCAAGAAACTTTAGTCAAAATTTTCACACTCGAAGAATTAGGTGTTGGTGAAGCTGATGTTAAGTCCCGTCTCTCTCTCTCTCTCTCTCTCTCTCTCTCTCTCTCTCTCTCAGGGAATCCAATTTTACACGGCCAACTTCTTCATAGATTGAGAAAGTCCTGTACTCCTGAAGACTTGGATAAATTAGTGGCTCTCCAGCGCAGTTTAATAGACAAAGTTCATGGCGAAATTTCACTTCACTTTATATCTGTCTGTTTGAGAGTTACACTATGTCTATCTATCTATCTATCTATCTATCTATCTATCTATCCATCCAATGTCGTGGGTCTGGTCATGATGCAGGATCATTAAACATCATTATAGTGTGACACACGGGGGGGGGTGGGAGTGTATCGCGTGAGACGTCTCGTGTGGTGGTGAGCGAGTGTTGCAGAAGACTATATAGGTTGGATATTTCAGAATGGTGTAATACTTAAACTCGTGTATAATTTGGTGGAGTGGAAGAGCCATGGAGGAAGAGGAGGAGGAAGAATACAGGCAGGGAGGAGGAGGAAGACGCACAAGGAGGAGAAGACAGTCAGGCAGGGAGAAGGAAGGAAGGAAGACAGACAGGGAGAAGAAATATGAAAAGCAGATGAGACAAATTCTTCGTTGCTCACACAGTAAAACATAAAGTTCTTCACTAACTCCCTTAAGGAGGATGTGACACGCGCTTTAACACCACAAGATGCAGTGACAACAGTTGGCAGACAGCACTGGAGACCGCCAACAAGACTACCAACACCAGTGTCGTCAGGAGCCAACACAACGGGGTCAGTGGACGACTCTTCACCTGCCGTTTGATCTCCAACATCAAGTCAACTTTTTCCTGGACTTATTTCCATTTTATTGCTTCCCGTCGCTGTGTTGGTGTGTGTTGGGTGGCCTCTGTTGTCACCACCTGTCTCCCTGTTGTCACTACCTTCTCCCTGTTGTCACCACCTGCCTGCCTGTTGTCACCACCTGCCTCCCTGTTGTCACCACCTGCCTCCCTGTTGTCACCACCTGCCTCCCTGTTGTCACCACCTGCCTCCCTGTTGTCACCACCTGCCTCCCTGTTATCACCACCTGCCTCCCTGTTGTCACCACCTGCCTCCCTGTTGTCACCACCTGCCTCCCTGTTACCACCACCTGCCTCCCTGTTGTCACCACCTGCCTCCTTGTTATCACCACCTGCCTCCCTGTTGTCACCACCTGCCTCCTTGTTGTCACCACCTGCCTCCCTGTTGTCACCACCTGCCTCCTTGTTGTCACCACCTGCCTCCCTGTTGTCACCACCACCTGCCTCCCTGTTGTCACCACCTGCCTCCTTGTTGTCACCACCCACTCCTTGTTGTCACCACCTGCTCCCTGTTGTCACCACCTGTCTCCCTGTTGTCACCACCTTCTCCCTATTGTCACCACCTGCCTCCCTGTTGTCACCACCTGCCTTCCTGTTGTCACCACCTGCCTCCTTGTTGTCACCACCTGCCTCCCTGTTGTCACCACCTGCCTCCCTGTCGTCACCACCTGCCTCCCTTGATATACCTCTGTAACAACATATAGCGAATAAGCTTCTTCATTATACTAAACACAACAATAAAAATTAGGTACATTTCTTAATCTAGTGTGACAAAGTCTGACTAACGTGATAATTATGTAGATGATTATAAACACATTATTTCATAAACAATATAGAGTACCTTACATTACAGATAAGAGAATATATATATATTTTTTTTTTTGTAACAATAAAAATTAAGAATAAAAGAGATTTATTGTCTTCCGTTATAGAATATCATTTAATATATGTCAATGGCTGATAATTGGATGATGGGATGTCATCAAATATATAAATAATACCAGTCATCCATCACCATCGTCACCCACCTTCAAGACACTGATGATATATTAAGAGATTATTATATCACCTGTTGTTTCTCTCATGGTTCGTGTCGTCATCTTAATCACCTCATTATCGTCTCACATAAATTATCCTTTGTCTTACCTGGTGGCGTTTTTCACTCCAGGTATAATGCTAAAACTTATATTCCATCTCGTCTGGTGTTTGTTTTTCTCTCTCGTGAAATTTAATGATTGAATATTTTGTTTTTTGTCGTATTACTTGAGGAGAGAATACCTGAGGATAGAAGCGGTTTATGGAAGCTGTGATTACATTTCATTCATCTTGTAAAAAGTGAAAATTTGCTCTTGTTGTTGTTGAAGATCTTGAGGTGTGGATTGGTGGGTGTGAGGGGTTTGGTGTGGATGTGGTGGTTGTGGGTGGATGAGGGTGTGGTGGATGGTGTGTTGGGGTGGGTGTGTGGGGTTGATTGAAGGTGTGGAGGTGTGAGTGGATGAGGTGGGAGGGTGTAGGTATAAGTTCACCAAGCATCTTACACTCCTCCTCCTTAGTATTATATCATTTAACATCATATATTATTAATACCTTCCCACTAAGAGCCACAGCCCAGGCATCAGTGAGTCTTATACAATTCTGAGTGCTCAAAGTTAGCCAAGTTGCCGCCGGAAACTTCCACAAATAAGGATATTACCAAACTTTTTAATAACTTGTCGCAGCCGAGTTTCTAAGACCGGGGGAATTACTGTGGGGGTGAATTGCTTAGAATTTATTATTATTATTATTATTATTATTATTATTATTATTATTATTATTATTATTATTATTATTATTATTCCCTTCTCTTTCTCCTCCTCCCCTTTGCCTCCTCCTCCCCTTCTTCTCCTCCTCCTTCTCCTCCTCTCCTTCTCCTCCCTCCTCCCTTTCTTCTTTTCTTAATCCTGTTCCTAGTAGTAGCAGTAGTAGTAGAGAAGAATTCACTAAAGTTGTAACAAATAATAATAATAATAATAATAATAATAATAATAATAATAATAATAATAATAATAATAATAACAATAATAATAACAAATAAGAGCTACTATTAATATTAACATTATTATCATTATTAGTAGTAGTAATAGAAGAACCTCTTACCTCGCTATAAACTGCTGTGTACGTAACTCCGAGAACAAAATGCTATAATCACCCCCGTGTCTGTTGCCTTAACCACCCTCTTCTCTCGCCTCACAAATACTGCTAATTGGTGGAGCTTAATCCTCGTTGACAACACCACAAAAATTATCGTCCAAGGTGTTGAGTGAGTGTTTGGTTGTCTTTAGGTGGAACATTTTGTCTTGATGTTGCTAGTATAAACATCAAGGGTCGTTTGTGTGAGTGTATGTTTGTGTAAATTGTGATTTGTTGACTTTTATTGTAAGTGATTTATAGCTTGTACTCTATAAAACTACTGTAGTGAAGAGTACTGTGTGTGTGTGTGTGTGTGTGTGTGTGTGTGTGTGTGTGTGTGTGTGCATTATCATAAACGTCATACACGATAAGGCTAATTTTTCGTTCTATATTTCACCTTCAACATTTTACCTATTAATACATCTGGTCATTGATTCCACATGTTGACAAAGACACAAAATAAACGTTCTTACACACCTGGCAATACTGTCGCCCGTATCTGTACATTAAACAGTTTACCTCACCTCACCTCACCTCCTGCTGTACTCTGCCTCACACGTCAAAGATCCTGAACCCAATTTTGTTTTACTGTCTTCATCCCTCGTCTGCTGTGCTGGAGGTCGTGTTTGTCAACATGTAAATTGTGTTTTGTAACAAAGGGTCAGCGCGTGTTTGAAGACCTTCTGAACTGTATTTATATTGTTTTACATTATAATAGTTGGTCGAAATGTATAAATAATTGTTGGTACATCAAGAGTATGTATCAATCGCTCCCTTTCAGCACAGCGTCAACCTTTTAACACTACATCTAAAAACGGTTGTAACGTTATTTTAGTTAATTCATAACATATGAATAATTTGTGAACGTTAAGTGAATGATATAAAATTAATAGACTGTTATATTTGGAGGACGTGAACATGTTGGGAGCGAGAATATTGTGTCTTATCTAGACTTACTGTAGAGGAAGTAATGTTCTGCTGTATGTATGACACACGTGGAGTATCAGTTGCATTTTCTTCATATATATTGTTCTCCATATTAACATAGAGGATTGCATTTGTTCACCAAACAATAAATTAATTACCCCTTCAAGCACAGGTGTGTGGGAGGTAAGGACCAACACAGGTGTGTGGGAGGTTAGGACCAACACAGGTGTGTGAGAGGTTAGGACCAGCACAGGTGTGTGGGAGGTAAGGACATACTCCAACATGGGACTTATCCGTCATCAAAACTGCTTCAGAGAATACTTGATTTATTCCATTCACTTCCCGTCGTACCTAGACCAGGTCTTGGTCTTCACCACAATAGAAGTTCATTAGTGAGTTCCTTATTTTTTGGTCCCTGTTGGTGGCCGGGAGCTCTGGCATCCTCAGACATACTTGGCAAAGAAGTTGCTTCGTTAAAATTCTATACATGTGGCGTATTTCTCCTGTTGGTAAAAGAAATAGACGAGACGTCATACTTCAACAACAAGGTCAGGGACTTCCCGGTCCACCTGTGTTAACCAGCTGGAGTGTCTTGCATGGTTCACTTTTTCTTCGTTTTTCAGTTAGCATGTGAGTGTGTCGTGAAGGGTCTGGGCCGGGCCGGAGGGGCACAGGTGGTGAAGAAGTTATGAAGTTAAGAAAAAAGACTAATGTTATGTTGGCGGCCTCTGGGATTTATCTATGTATTTATTCATCATAAAACTTAAATGTATGTATTGAACACCAGTAACATTGTCGTACTGAGCGATGGTGTGTGTGTGTTAGAGAGAGAGAGAGAGAGAGAGAGAGAGAGAGAGAGAGAGAGAGAGAGAGGTAACATTTGTTTAGTGAATCTCCGGTAATTACTCCCACTCCCTTGTACCCCAACAATTAAAGGTGTTCACCCATTCACCTCCCCCACGCTGCCTCAAATAAAGGTCTCACTCAACAAGTGGCAACACACCACCAAGCACGTGATTTCCCAACAGACTTAAGTTTAATTGTCTATTTGAACCTCTGTAAAATCTTCCTATTATACCAGGCAGGAGTTTCTCTCCTCGTGAGACCCAAATGTTGACAGAGGCGTACAGGTTGAGGCTTTACTAAGACATAGGGGGAAATAAGTCCAAGTAAAGATTATAAATGGGACGGTCTACACCTGGCTTGGGTGTAGTTCACTGCCCAGCCATCACGTGACGGCCACACATCACGTCGTCCTCACAGGCTTTTAGGACCAGTTATTTCCCGGTTCTGCAGCAGGAGATGGCGGGGGATCGAGAAGCATTTTGTTGGTATTGGCCGACGATTTATGAGTGAGGTACACCGTCCATACTGAGTCCTGCCTCACCGCCAACCACAGTTTCCTTTACAACACAACTATGCTTTTTCTCGTCTCACAATACGCTGTTTCCCTGATCCTTATGTCTTGAAGCTTAAGATAACATGGTATTTTTGTTTCTTGTTTCCCCTTTTAAATATAAATAGGTTCGGTGTGTGCTTGTATACATATGGTGTCCTGAACCTGTAAATAAGGTCGATATTTTACACTGACCCCATCCCTTACTAATCATTAAAGAGCAATAAATTTTCCTTTTTTTCAGATTACATATTATGATGAACCACACTCCCGTTCCCTCCATAATGCTGATGTTATTTCGCCATACTCATGTCTGTCTATACGTAGTGTCACATAATTGGCAATCAGACAAACAGATGGAAGGATAGGATGTAGTTCTATATTCCTAGATAGAACCTACAGGGATAATAATTAGATCCTAGTTCCAGTTAATTTTCTAAGATTTTTTTATTTTGTATCCCGTTTTCCTCTTATCTACTTGTTAACTCGAACCATACAAAGATCAAATCACAAAATTATCGTGAATGAATTATGTCTAACATCTAAACATCTACGTAGATTCTTAAGCCTGTTACTATCAAAGAATATCAAATGTTATCTCTAAACCATTCTTAAAAATCCCGTGTTTGGTAAAAAAAAAAAATGTTAGTCATTGTTTCTTCCAGGAAATTTCGTCTCATTAAGGAATTACCGTCGCCCAGGAGTTGTCTAGTGTGAGGTAATTTAATTTTTTTTTTGGGGGGGGGGAGCATTTTGGTCCTGCTACACAGTAATGAAAACATAGTATGCCTTGGTACACAGTATTTGAAGCAGTATATGCCTTGGTACACTGTATATGCCTTGGTACGTACACAGTATATAGCCGTAAATGCCTTGATAAACAGTGAAGGAAGGATTGTCTTCAATGATGTGAATGAAGTTTACCCAGTATAGCAGGAGTGACTATAGCTACTGCTGCAGGCATCGACCCAAGACCTGCAACGTCAGCTCTTCGCCCAGGTAATAGGGACGAGACGTGGGTGAACATTCTTGGTTGATCAGAAATGTTTTTGACCACAGGGACACCGGAACACCCATTGGTAACACATTTTCAGGTTATTATGTTCTTAAGGGTTAAATCCAGCGTGTGTACCAGAAGTTATCCTGTTCATGTTATGGTAGTTGTGGTGGTGAGTGGTCCAGGGTGTGTTGTGGTGGTGAGTGGTCCAGGGTGTGTTATGGTGGTGAGTGGTCCAGGGTGTGTTGTGGTGGTGAGTGGTCCAGGGTGTGTTGTGGTGGTAGTAAATATTCCAGGGTGTGTTGTGGTGGTGAGTGGTCCAGGGTGTGTTGTGGTGGTGAGTGGTCCAGGGTGTGTTGTGGTGGTAGTGAATGGTCGAGGACGTGTTGTGGTGGCAGCAGCGTGTCAGTACAAAAGGATCTCGGTGACGTCCCCGACAGGATAGCTGGGCCGCCCACACGCAGGTAAATGACCTGCCAAACACCTCACATCTTTACCAACCCGCGAAAAATATTTTGTGATTCCTTAAACGCAACAGAGGTAAAGAAAATATTCTCTCAACAAACACATTTCCTTACCAATTCTGATTCATATGGAGTTTGCTGTTCTTCTCCCCCTCCTACTCCCATCTTTCTTCTCTTACTCTCCTCCTCCTCCTCTTCGTGTTTATTCTCCTACTTTCCTCCTCTTTCTCCTCTTACTCCTCCTCCTCTTTCTCCTACCTCCTCCTCTTTCTCCTACCTCCTCCTCTTTCTCTTCCTCCCTCTCCCTCTCTTCATCCTTCCCTCCACCCCCCCCCTTGCCTCACTTCTCTCCCAGTACCCTCACTCTCATTCTTTACCCTGTCTTCACTTCCTCCTCCTCCTCCTCTATACGACCTCCCAGCATCCATCACTTGTGTTTCCGATCAAGGCGCTGCAGAGTTTCCACTGGGTTCTTTGGCTTCGACTTTTCTCTCGTGGATTTTTTGGGGCTCGGGTCTCGTGTTGTACATTTTCCTTGCCGTATCTTCAACACCCGTAGCTTTCAGGACCTTTTTGGCTGTCGTTGGGATTGTTGTTGTTTTTTTCTTCTTTGTTACTTAAGATTTCTTCAGGTGTGTGTCCTCTGTTTTCCTATCGACGACAGATACTACTAGGGTGCCCATGATTTATTTGACCCCTCTTAAACATTGATGATTTCAAAAAAAAATTCGATTAAACTAGCACTTCTAGCCATTACCACCATTACTACTAGTACTACCACCAGCACTACTAGCCATTACCACAACTACTACTACTATCACTAGCACTATTGGCATTACCACCACCACCACCCCTAGTCTTGTTACCGCTGTCCTCACCAGACTTACTTCTGTTACAGCCAGTGACAGCAACACACACACACACACACACACACACACACACACACACACACACACACACACACACACACACACACACACACACACACACACACACACACACACACACACACACACAGAGTTTGTTTTACCTCTACAGACAACAAAGATTCCACCTCTAGCATTCACAAGACCCTTTATCACCACTACAGTAAACCTGACAAATAAAATAAATAACTCAACCTCTTAGGAACTTAGAGAGATACAGGTATACTTATGTAATTCACCTTCAAGATAACTACTATCATTCAGGTTTACTTCAAGGTTTACTTATTGAAACACTAATGCACCAGTTATCTTCTTCCTGTACTTAGACTTCCAGGTAGGGTGTGTTTATCATTTGGGCAGCGCGACGCCATCCATTCCTTTACCGCCAACGAAGTATTTATAAACATATGGACGGAATGATAGTGTATATGATTACTATTCAAAATGGCTATGCTGTCAATTCAGTATATATAAACTGTAGATTAACTTCAATGTCCTGTATATTATTGAAGCTACATGATCCAACCCATCCCCCCCTCCTCAAAAAAATACTAATAAATAAATAAATTAAAAAATAAAGTGACGCTCGATTTTAAGTGGTTTCTGATCCTCCCTCGTGGAATTCAGTGTGTCGTGTTTTGTTTTGTTTTTAAATGTTAGGGAACAAGAATTCTAAGTGATAGTCTCTAATCAGGGGGTGAAAAATAATGATGGTGTTTGTATACGTGAGAGGGATTGTGTGTGTTGAGGTGAATTGTAGGTTAAAAATAGTGAGATGTTCAGGAGTGAATAAGGATATCTCAGGTGTGTGTAAGGCCCAATATACTACCTGTGGATAATAAATATGACCAATATCATTACTTTCCATTCACTTCTGGGGACTTACCAACTGTCATCCATCTGTTCTCTTTCAATGTGAGTCAGATTCTACTCCAGCTGAAGATGTGACAAACTGGAATGGAATTGATTTTTTTAATGATTACCAGCAGCTTGGTTCTGAAACTTAAAAATACTCCAGTTTTCACCTTGTCTGACCTATGCTCTTGCTCTCCATCGATAGTAGAGACACAAACTCTACACTTTTCATTGTGTCCTATAACTGCCTTCAAATCTTTCTCCTCCATAACTTTTGGGATGTCATTCAACTTTTTACAGATACACGAAGACTTTATCCATGTATTTTTATTCTGTATCGATTGACTGTAACGTAAGACTATTCACGTTATGTTACATGAAATCCTGCGTTTGTAACTCCTCCTATTCTCTGATTTAATTACAGTAGTTTGTATTTTGGGGGGATTCAGGTAAAGTTTAGAATCATAATCTTCTTGCAATATTTTTTTTCTATAAATTATTCCTTAGCGTTGGTCTTAAACCCGTCACATAACACCTGCATCTAACCTCACCTTTCATTCCTCACCTCTCTCTGTTCCTCATCACCTTACCTCATACCTCACTACCTGTTCCTCACCACCTTCCCTCACAGCCCACTTAACCTGTTCGTCGCCACTCCCACTTAATCAACATTCAGTATAACTTTACATAACTTTTCTTCACTCATGCCCTCCCGACATTTTCCTTCACGATATAGTTAAGAAGTTCCCCTGGCCAGCGTCGACACTTAAACTTCCACCTGAAACTAATGATTTTAATAGTTTTTTAGCTCCACTGCGGCTCTTACACTTTGCTTGGTCGCTCACTCATTCACTTTCACTCACTCACACTTTCACTCACTCACTCACTTATTCGCTCATTCACTCACACTAACGGAAAAATATTAATCTATACTCTGACTTAACATTATTTTTTCATATTTGTCTTTAATTAACCTCTATTCCTTCTCTTTCATCTTACTTCAACACTTTATTATGACACTTTTACCTAACCTAACCTCACCTCACCTCACCTCACCGAACCTCACCTCACCTCACCTCACCTCACCTAACCTCACCTCACCTCACCTCACCCATAGTTCTCAAGTTATTATCAGTGGTTTCAATTTTCAATACTGAGGAAAAAAATAACCATTATGTTAAGACCTTGTAATATATATATATCGACGCGGAGGGTGACAGTCGCGCCCTCTACCACACGACAGCGCCTCGGGGAAAAGCAATCTAATTTTTTGACTCACTTCTACATTTCATCAACTCGATCTTATATGTCCATTCACCTGGCTCTTCTTTTCCGAAAATTGTATCTTTAAAGTGAATCAATTTGGTTAGGTTACGTTTGGTTTGGTTTGGTTTATATTACTTAAGGTTATTTCCTGTAATAGTTAGTGTGATATTTAAGGTTACTAAGTTACTACAGACTGAAGAAACTGATGAAAATGAAAGCTATAGGATACTGTACACAAGAAGGTAATGTGGCCGGTATTGCACTCGACCACCTTTACTTCCTCAACTGTAAAAGAAAGTGTCTCATTTTTTCTTTTTTCGTTCGTTTGTTACCTGTGGTTGTCACTTTGGAAATATTGTCCCATAAGGAAGGATTTTTTTTAACTTTAAACACACACACACACACACACACACTGAAATTAATGTTGCCAGCAGTGTGCATTGTAGGGTGAGAATAGAGGTATTATTTCCCTGCCAGATTCACTCTCACAGTTTTACCAACAATTAGATCCGTCTAACACCGTGGACAACATCCCCACCAGGCGTACAAATTGCTGATGAAAAAGAAATGATCGTGGGGGTAGTGTTGCAGTGTGTGGGTAGTGTTGCAGTGTGTGGGTAGTGTTGCAGTGTGGGGGGTTGTGTCAGTGTGTCGGCAATGTTATAGTGTTTGGGTATAGTGTTATTGTGTGGGTATAGTGTTTTACAGTGTGTGGGTCTCGTATTACAGTGTACCAACAGTGTGTGGATTGACTGTTTCACAATTGTTGATAATACAAGTATCATACGAGTATATTACTTGTTTATCCACGATTAGTTTTCGCTTGAATTTTTCTCTTCATTTGCAAAATATTTCTGGCGGGTAATTTGAAACGGGGGGAACATGTCGCTGAAAACAAAAACAAACTATTTTTCTCTGTTGTCATCCACTCCTCGTGTTGTATTTGTGAACGTACGTGTGTGTGTGTGTGTGTGTGTGTGTGTGTGTGTGTATGTGTGTGTTTTATATTGAAGTGGTAATACAATAAACACATTATATGAGTAAAGTCAACACAACATAATGATAATCACTGTATGATAACATTTTCTCGTGACATTTATGACACCGGTAATGAACCTGTGTTATATTGTATTATTATATACCATATGTGTGATTACGCGTACACACACACACACACACACACACACACACACACCATCGTACCATCTTTGATCCAGTAAATTCCTAAAAAAAACACGTTGAAAATATAACCGTGTGTATAGGGGCGGAAATAACTCACTCTTTTACACTATAACGGGATTACTTATAAACCATAATATAGGATAAAGTGTAAATAAAAGTATCCAGATTTACAAAGGCGTTTACACCACCACGATATCACCGGGGGTGGGGGGGCTGAAATGAAGCTCAAATCCTTTTTAGTTTACCTATACATTAATAACCCTCTAGTAGGTGTTCTTACAGGTAACTCGGTAGTAATTAAGCCCTTCACCTCACGGACACCACTTTTAATATTTTATTTAGTTAACGACACACGGTTTTATCCAGCTCAGAGGGGAACCAGTACACAAGGGGTTAATAGACTTAGACTATCTCCACTAACCACCTTCACTCATAGCTTCTTGTTTATATCCGAGTTGAATGCTCCCAGCCAATGATTATATCTCTAGTTGTCACCCAGGGATATGATTGGTGGTGCTTAAATACTGCTGGCTTACCTGTGAGGAATAAAACACTCCAATAAATCAGGTCACCTTCCATTGTATTATACGGTAACACTATCACCTTTTCTTTCACCACAGGTAGATGGATGGCTTCTTTATTCACCTCTGTATCGGGATCTTACATCAGGTTAGACCCCCAAGTATTTTTTTTAGTTTGTTGTTATTCCTTACACCATTTTTTTTCTCTTTGTAGCAAACTAAGAATTTGGATTTTTAGATTAGTAATAAATTTAGACTATTTTTAGGTGTAATTGGTGTAATTAAAAAGAGTATTTTATAGTATTTAATTCTCTAACTAAAGGTGAAGGCTGTTAACGCTGGTCATCACAACCACTAGACGAGGAATCATACTTTAATTCCTGGTCAGTATTCCATAAAGTACCGTCAGACTACATAACGCGGAAGAGTTGACCAAGGAGGAGGAGGTGATGATGATGAAGGATATATAGGACTTTATTTACAAGTTATAGGACTCTTAAGAGAAGGAAAGTGAAAATTATTCATTTAAGGTGAGGAAAATTACAGGTGTACTCAGGTAATATCTCCCATCAACACAATTTACAGCCATGGTTAGGAAGAACACCATAAACGACTATGATAACTCTCAAACGCCACATATCCAATATTATCAAAGTCAACTCGGTCTTGTGTCTTTTAAAATGTCGGATTTCTCGGTTACTGAATAAAAAAACTGACATTAAGTTTTGCAGTAAGAGAATCAAGTTGTATTTTCTCTCCTTAGGTATTAACTTCTCTTACTCAAGGAAGGTTTGAGCCACTTAGTTATTCTGGACACTTCTGGCTCACGTCGGGTTTTTTTGTACTGGCTCCCCGTTCCCGCCTCCCCCTCCTCCTGCATCTGCTCAGTAGTACGTGTCTTAATAGCTTTGTACCGTGTCGCTGTTGCCTCACCCTGTGCTGTTATAGCCTAAGAGTTAGTCAAGTGATAAAGCTTTTTTGTGTATAATTACATTGTTCTGAAGGGGGTTAAGTCATCATTCTTAAAGGGTTAAAAAAGTGAATTTTGAAGATTAAAGTCTTAAGAGTAAATTACCACAACTGAATTTTCTTTAGATTTTTTTGTACTTTTTGTTTATTTATTATACAGATTATCTTTTTGTTCCCTTTCGTATAAATAAACTGCAGGAAAAATACACAAAAAACGCACAAAAACGACTTAAAATTCACATCACAGGACCACTTGCATAAAACGTACAATTTATGTTTTATTACGAATAAATTTTTCATTATTGCTCTTAAAAATGACAAACTTGGTGATTATGGGAAACCGCATAAGATTACGGTGTCATAAAAAACCCTGGCAGTTAAAGTGATGAGTTAGGATGGATGACTGATGAGCTGTGAGAATGTGTTTTGATCAAGCAGGAACACAAACAATAGTTCTAGAGGTAAACAAAGAGGTAAACAACACATTTACTTCCATGGCTTTTATTTCATTGATTAATAAAATATTTCCCGCAAATCCAACTGAATAATAAACACGAATTCAAAAGGCAAACGAAGCATTAAAATAATCTATACGAAATAAAATAAATTCCTTGATTCAGACCACACACACACACACACACACACACACACACACACACACACACACACACACACACACACACACTAAATAACACAAAACTTCACAACATTAAAATCTGGAAAAAACCGAATAAGGAAAACACTGACCACATTTTACCACCTCACTGAACCTCTTCTGGTCTCCCTCTGATGTCAAGCTCAAAGATATCTGTTCTGGGCAACAAAGTGTGAACAAGGAATTCCTATCCAGATATATCAAGGGGGAAAGAGACGCCGCCCCATGCGTATTTTACAAGGTAGTGTGGGTGTTCTCTTGGCGCGTTTGGCCTTTTTGTTCGATTATCTCGAAACATTTGGCCTTTTTGTTAGTTTATCTCGACGTGTTTGGCCTTTTTGTCGGGCTCTCTCGGAGTGTTTGGCCTTTTCCCCCTAAGATTTCTACTTCACAAAAAATAGAAACCGGTAATGGAATGAAAGTCATCCTGTCGGTGTGTTCTACCTAAATCAGTCAACAAAAGGTAAAAAAAGCGATGGGGATTTACTATCTAGAGGAAATATCACTACCAATCGCTAGGAACATTACTACTACCATCAACCAAAAGTTGTATTGAGTTTTAAAAGACCTTATTGTTGTTAAATCTTGGTAATGCATTTTAACGTTAATATCAGCATCTATCTGGTTGGTCTCTGACGAAGGAATGTTTATATGTCTCTGTCTGTCTCTGTCTGTCTGTCTGTCTGTCTGTCTGTCTGTCTGTCTGTCTGTCTGTCTCTGTCCTGTCTATCTGTCTGTGTCTGTCTGTCTGTCTGGGTGTCTTAACCATGATGTGTTCCTAATGAAAACAACTAACCCATTATTCTTAAACAATAATAAACGATTTTTTTAAGTTCTTTCTTAGATATCTTGTATCTAATTTTATTTTCGTTTCCATAATAATTTCCTTTTTTTTCGTTATCATAATTATCTGTTGCTTGTTTCTTCCCCTTGTTCTTCTTCTTTGTCTTATCTCTCTCTCTCTCTCTCTCTCTCTCTCTCTCTCTCTCTCTCTCTCTCTCTCTCTCTCTCTCTCTCTCTTCTCTGCTTTAATCAATGTAGTTATTATTTCTCCTATTACCAAGTCTCTCTTTTTTCTCCTAATCTCTTCGTATATTAACAATAAACTCATCCCTGCAGTAAACAAATAATGATATTACAATGTCTATGAGTTGAGACTGAGATGATATTTAGAAAGATTAAAAGGAGAAAAAAAAATCCTGGTTATGGATTATTTTGCTTTGTGTTATTTTATTTCAAGAGGAAGAACAGAGAAGAAAAACCCCAAGAGATGGTGTTAAAATTTGTTCTCCTGAGTGTTCGGTCCCCCTTGCCCCTCGGTCCCCTTGCCCCTCGGTCCCCCTTGCCCCTCGGTCCCTATTGCCAAAGACTACCACGACAAATTTCCGGAGAAGGGTGTTATGAATTGAAAGAGAGAGAGAGAGAGAGAGAAGAAAAAAGAGAGAGAGAGAGAGAGAGAGAGACTACATTACAAAGGCAGTAGATCTGAGTAATTAGATTAAGATTTAGGAAGGGGTGAGTTGAGAACGTTTATATCTCCGTCGTTATTCAGCTTGTTAATTACTACCGTGTTAGGGTGGTGAGGGTCCAGAGATGTAGTAGTAGGAGGTGAGAGAGAGAGAGAGAGAGAGAGAGAGAGAGAGTCATAACCAAGAAGTCCTATCCAAAATGTGTAAGAAAATATTAAAGTGAATTAAAGAAAAATTAAGAGAATAGAGATAAGGAGGTTCTGAGTGTGTGGGTGTGTGTGTGTGTGTGTGTGTGTGTGTGTGTGTGTGTGTGTAGAAGAAAATGAAGGGGAAGAGCTAATGGATTAAGCCTGTCGAGGGAGGAGCTGCTCTGGCCACCACATATGTGAGGTACTGAACTATTGTGTAGGAACTTAAGCTTAAAATTTATGTTATCCATAAGAGTGAGACCAGAGAGGGAGAGAAGAACCGACACTGAGAGAGAGAGACACAGATAGAGAGGGTAAAGAATGGATGAGGTGATGTAGGTAAGAGAGATATTTCCACCAGATGAAAATTTTGCCGTTTTATTTATTTATTTTTTTTTAAGTTTTCTCCAAAATTAGATCCGTCATTTCCCTGTATATATAGGACACTTAAGACGCCCAACACTAAGACACTTTACAGCCGCTTTACTTCTACTTTACTATTGGTAGTGTATAAGTAACTACAGCTTCTCCAGTATGTTCATTAATCACTTACACACGACGGTCACAACCACGTGTTAGAAGCGCAGTGAGAAGAGCTCTGTATGTGACTGGTGCTATATATATATATTTCTTGGTGGATTTTTATTGGTGGGAAGGAACCAGAAGAAAGAGGATAAACGATACAGAACCCTCAAGCTGTTTCTCACTCTCGCACAGATGTCTGAGAGATTAGAGAAACAGAGAGAAAGAGAAAGAGAATAGAAAAATCGGATATCTGAAGCGGACGTGAATGTGGTATATATATTTTGGGGGGTCCTGGTTTCTCGGGTAAATTGTGGAGGTTATTCCCGGACCAACACACACCTGTCTCTTTTATACCTCCGCCACCTCAGTACACCTGGTGATTGTATATGTGGCTTTACTATCTGTCTAATAACACACTAAATCACTATTCTATTTTTTATTTAGATATTTCATTCATACCGTAAACTTGGTATTGTAAGTGATGGATAGTGAAAGTGAGTTGATGGCTTCTTGCGAGTTTGTATTGTGCCAGGAATCTCAGGTGATGGATGGTATACTATTTCATTTAGACTCTACCTGTGTTTAGTGTTACCTTCACCTGTAATGTTCGTTAGTAGTGTTGTATATCGGTGATGATTATTTGGAGTTTAATCGATCTAGTTTTTTTGGGGGGTTATCTCAGGGTTATGTATTAATAATTGTCATCTTTTCCCAGGTATAGAATAGGGTTATGAGATACGCACGCACACACACGAACACACACACACACACACACACACACACACACACACACACACACACACACACACACACACACACACACACACACACACACACACACACACACACACACACACACACACACACACAAAAGTAACTTCTCCCTCCTCACTCTCCGTACACAGGCCTCCTCCTTCCCTCTTCCTCCTCACATAAGATTTAATCCTCTCTCCCTCTTCCTCTCTCTCTTCACTCCTCCTCCCTCTCCCCTTCTTTCCCTCGTTCCTCCCTCTCTCTTTTCCCTCATTTCTTCCCTTCCCCTTCCCTCTCTCCCTTTCACTTTCTTACCCATAGAGCTCAATCCCCATAAACGTAGCAGCGGACAGAAGTGGCGACAGAGGCAACACCAAGACTCTCAGCCATTATACCATTCCTTCGCTTATGTCTTTCGAGCCATCTTGACCAGGAGACATCAGTGCTGGTCGTCGGCTTGGTCGTGTGAGTCCCCTCCAGACCACCACCACATCCCGTCCCCCCTAAGAAATATTACACCATTACTGAAATGTGAAACGCATATAGTAAATTATTCGTGGGTGGAGTCTTCCCGTAGTGGCGACGTTGTGGCTGGGACGAGACGAAGCTATTTTTAGGACCCGACCTAGAGAGTATTGTGTAAACCAGTGATGTTATTTTGAGGATTCGAATCATTTCTTGTGGTTTCAAATCCAAGTTTTCTGAAATATGACTATAATTCGTGATGGTAGTCATTGATAGCGATATTCTGGTCTGATATTGATTAATGATAGTGTTCGTATAGAAATAATAATCACAACTGATGCGAACTCTCTCTCTCTCTCTCTCTCTCTCTCTCAAATACAAGGAACTGAAGCCATTAAAAACATCTTAAAGTATTAAATAACAGGAAATTGCTTGGTATTGACTGTGTGTGTTTGTTTTATCAAAGTAAATATGGATATCTCGTTATAATTTTTTTTAGGGATTAGGGAATTAATTAGTCTTGAAAAAATACAACTGGTTCTTGAGCTTCAGATAATGTTTACAGTTTTATTAAGAACGAACACACACACACACACACACACACACACACCACACATACACACACACACACACACACACACACACACACACACACACACACACACACACACACACACACACACACACACACACACACACACACACACACACACACACTGAATTAACCTTCCTAGAGGTAGGTGAGGAGAGTCACGTCCAGTAGTGGCTGACACTTCCAGAGGCGGGTGTTAGATGATTTATGTCAACTTGTAGGGCAGGGCTGACAGCGTTCTTTGGGGGTTAGTCAGGAGGTAGAGGGTAGGGAGGGAGTAGGAGTGGGAGGGGTTGGGAGGGAGTAGGGAGTGGGAGGAGGGGTAGGGAGGGAGTAGGGAGTGAGGGGTAGGGGGAGAGGAGTGAGGGGTAGGAGGGAGTAGGAGGAGGGGTAGTAGGAGGAGGTTGAGGGTTAGGGAGGGAGTGAGGGTGGAGGGAGTTGAGAGGGAGGGGAGTAGGAGTGAGGGTGAGGGTTGGGAGGAAGTAGGGAAGGGGTTGGGAGGGTAGGAGGAGGGTTGGGAGGAAGAGTGAGGGGTAGGGAGGGAGTAGGGTGGGGTGGGGAGGAAGTAGGGAGGAGGGGAGGGAGTAGGGAGTGAGGGGGGGGAGGGAGTGAGGAGGAGGAAGGTGAGGGTAGGGAGAGGGAGTGGAGTGGGTAGGGAGGGGTAGGGAGGGAGTGAGGAGGGGTTGGGAGGGAGTAGGGGGAGGGGTAGGGAGGGAGTAGGGAGTGAGGGGTAGGGAGGGAGTAGGAGTGAGGGGTGGGAGGGAGTAGGAGTGAGGGGTTGGGAGGGGAGTGTGGGGTTGAGAGGGGAGTGTGGGGTTGGGAGGGGAGTGAGGGGTTGGGCGGAGAAGGTAGGAGTGAGGGGTTTGACGATAGACACGAGTTCCGGGAAAGCGTGAGGAGGTAATTGGATTTCTCTTCAGGTATTAAATGACAATAAAGAATTCTCTCCCACCTGTGTGAGAAAGACGATTAACTCTTCTTTTTTTTAACCGAAGAAAAAATCATTAAAAAAATACTTCTATTACAGAGAAAATTGATAAAAAGAACTCAACATAGAAAGGAATTGAGGAATTGATCACGTATGACTTAGAGATTGAGACCAGGAATAATATTTTTTTTCGAAAGGTTGTCAGAAGATCGAATTGTTCCCCCAAACTGGTAGAAAATGGGAAGGGAATTTCTGGATAAGTTAAGAGGAAGAAAATGTGATTTTTTTTCTCAAATATTCAAGGTTTTTTTTTCTGTTTAACAAGAAGAAAAAAATCAGAGAATTTAATGAGGAAGTCGAGAGAAGATTTTTTTTTCTCCGACGTGTTTCGAGAGGAGAGGGAATTTTTCTGATGGGTATGGAGGAAAGAGCGGGAATTAGTCGTCATGTTTTGTTTGGAACTGGAAGGGAAATTTTCTGGTCGAATGTGAGTCAGGTGGAGAAATATCCCCAAAATGTATAATGGACGAGTGGAATTTTTTCTAGTCTATGTGAGGGGTTGAGGGGAAATATCTCGACAAACTGGGGAAAGAGGGAACGAAAGTGAGATTGATAAATTTCCCCCCAGGTTTTCAGTGAGAGGGATGTTTTAGGAAGGAGAATTTCAATGCCTTTTTGGGGGGTTATACAAGAAATATGTAACAGTGACTAAGGTAACAAAAAGGACATGGTACAATGAGAATATTCGGTTTAATTAAGGTATATAAAAAAAGCAATATATATATTTTTTTTTATGTTCCCCTACAAAAGTCATGTCATCTGTCCTGCTCTTCCACGAACCCTGAGTGATTCAGACTTGTGAACCCGAAGCAGTCTCGGATCCACGAGTTTGAATCTCTCGTGGTTCATCAGGAGAGGCGACAGGACTTGTGTGGGTTACTATACACGACAAACAAGAAGCATTAACTATCATCAACGATCTCGTAAGTTAGTTCATTTCTCCTATAGTTAATGTTTTGATTAAACCAGTTTTAATGGGAACAGTGGTATTAAAATAAACACCTGTCAGCTGTCAGGAGGTTGTTAGCCAGAAATAAGGTAAGGGTCTGTGTTTAACATTTGCCATCTCTGTTAACAGAAGCTGTTATTTCAGAGTCTTTTCTGATTTAATGGGCCTATGGGCTGACTATACATCCTCTAGTGAGTCTTAAGAAGATGGTGTGAAGGTTGTAACAACACACACTGATAAGCGAAAACTGTTCATCAAGAAGTAAATACCTCAATAACTCGATCAGGAATGGCTGGCACATAGTTGTCTAGCGTAAGGAAGATAATTACATGTAGGAGAGCCAGCAGTCCACACTTAGTAAGACACTTTGTTTACTTAAAGAGAATCGTCCAATGTTCTTTCATAAGTATTTAGTCTGGAAATGTTAGTAGCAGTGAGAGATTACTCAAGCTAAGTCACTCGTTGTTAAATTAATGCGGTTGATGAGGACATGAGTGGAAACCTTATTTATTTTAGGAATCATTATTGTCGTTATTGTATTTTTTTATCATTAATACAGTATGTAGGATTAAGGGTAGTGTGATGAAGGCTGAGGTAAGGTGATGCTCTCAAGGTAGTTCTCATAATGCTACTGTAAGACATTAACCAAACTCCAGGTTCTCTCTCTCTCACACACAGAACACTCGCTGTCAGTGTACCAGAAGGTAAATAAAACCCTCTTCTGAGCTACTTTGATATCGACCGTGAATAATGCAGATTAAACTACTTTTACCCTTCTGGCTGGCGTAAAGTAAATGTTTGAGCTCTCGCGCTACGATGGTTCATTACTGTAACCGCCTATTTCCCTGGCAGCTTAAGAGCCCTCGTGAACTCCCAACACTTGGCCTGGCTGTGGGAGAATACCGGGGCCAATAACGAATCTGGGAAACGTAAACATGACTCGGAACTCTGGTTGAAGAAGTAAAATTAATAACGGCAGCGGTGTAAAAAAAATATGTATTGAAAGATTATTATTTTTCTTATGATATTTAGTACGGCAGGTTACATCTTCAACAGCCTCAGTCTGTTTTGAAAATATTCCACTTGTTATTTTAGTTGTTGATGTTGATAATGTTGATGTTGTCGTGGGGTGTATGTATACATTCGGTGATGGGTTTTACGTCTGTTTTCGATAAGCTGCCAAAATCATCACGAACCCATGAATATCTTGAGTGGGTGAGTCGGCGCTGGTTATAACATCTGAGGATTTTTATCATCATGTGTAAGTCAACAAACAAACCGTGACTAGACCACCCTAGGAGCAACTCTCATCTGTTTTCCCACATCGTCACGGTCTACTCGCCTCGATCACATCTTCACTACAGTAAAAAATATTTAAGAGTCGTAATTAATCCCAGAGTGACATCTAAGAATATACACACTGTACATTTTTGCCAAAGGATTTACGTAATTAACTCAAGAAACAGCACAAGCGATCACGTCACACGGGATTGGCAAAATAATTTCATCTTTTGTTTACTTGTAGTTGTCGAGGACGTTGGAGTTGCAAGTTTTTTTAGTGCAAGTATTGTAGTGGAGGAGGAGGAAGAGAAGAGGGAGGGGGAGGAAGAGTAGTAGGAGGAGGAAGAGTAACAGCAGGGGGAGGAGGAGGAGGAAGAATTGTAAGAGGGAGGAGGAGGGGGAAATAATCTCTTAAAAAACAGAACAATAATAATAATAATCTTGTCATCGTGAATGTTTATAGTTGAAAGTAAATTTTATCCCCTGCCCCTATAGCCAACTGGGGTATCTATATCAAGCTTCTATCTGTCTGTCTGTTCTTCAAACCTATAACTCAAAACTGACATAATTCCCCCGCCAAACTGTTACGTTACGTCTGTCATCCTTTACATAGTTAGCTTCATCTACGTTCGTTACTGTCATTATGTTCGTCACTTGGTTGTTTTCACGAGTCGTAACCACAGCTGAGAACGTTTAAAACTCCCAGTCTCTCTCCTAAGAATCTCCAGATAGTCTTTATGGAGAAAATAATTACCTTTAAGTCTCTTCAACACACTTTTATGTCATGTTTTCATTCTTTCCCTTCATCCTGTTATCTCATTCTTTGATATCTTCTTGGTTATCCTTTTCTCGTTTAATATTGCCTTGGTTTATCATGTCTCCTTTGATCTGTCTCTCGCTATCTTACATATCTCTTTATATATAATTTATATCTCGTGGCCTCTTTGATCACAAGTCCGGTTATCTTACCGGTATGCGGTTTGGGTCTTTGCTATAATAACCCTTGCAGTTGATATCTGCTTGGCTGTCTTGAGTCCTCTATGATAACTGCTTACTATCTTCTCCTTTGATATCTACACAATGGACCTCAAACACACACACACACACACACAACCTTCTCTTCTTACTAAGGTAAAGTCTTTTTGAAATCCACTAACAATAGCACCGTGCAGTACACTCGTGTTGTGTGGACTGCCGCCTCATAACCCTAATGAATTCTGAACCCGAGCTGTCTTGGTGTCGACATGAAAGAGACTCCTACCGTGACAGTCATTACAACAAGGCGGTGCAAAGTGTTCCCAATGTCAGTCTGTCTCAAAGAGCAAAAGGACGCGTCGTAAAAGAGAGACGCAATTGACTCACAAATATTGCTTCTGCTTGCAAATGTTGACGAAATTGGCGAGTGCGATCCAGAGGCACGGTGGTATTGGTGTTGGTGGTGATGGTGTTGGAGGTGGTGATGGTGTAGGAGGTGATAGTGGTGGTGTTGGTGGTTCCCTGTTGGCAGTATCAAAGTGGAGATCGATGATGTTGGTTGCTGTTTAATAAGACTGCAGAAGGATGGTTGTAATGTCCTGAAGAGTCTGGGCTGCCTCACACATCTCCGAGAGTAAAATTATCCTCACTGATGATAGAATTTGATGACGGTGTGTCCTCCTCTGTTCCTTTTTGCTGACTTGAGTTGAAATTTAGGATATTTTGGAGGATATGATATTTAATGCTCTATTCGTTGAACACAAACTATATAAAAAGGAGTTTTGTCTTTTCTTGTGGCGGTGGGATAGACATTACTAAACAGGTAAATATTGTGGTGTCCTTAGGAAAATCAGAGACCCCGTTTTGGTGGCTTCTTGTGGACAGGTTACTATGGCGTATGTGGAGGTAGTGTGCCGGTGGAGGTCACTTGAAGTTGACTTATTAGACAGACAAACAGACTTATAGACAGAAACAGACAGACAGACAAGACGGTATTTTCACACAAGAAGTTAAAGATGATAAAATATATCCCGACTGAGAAAACACTTAATAAAACCTTTCTTTTACAAATTAAGCATCACAGGAGGAGTGAAGGGTGTGCTACTCTCCTTGCCTGCGGGGATTGTTGACTCTTGTCCTCGCAGGGAGCCTTATGAAGCCTTATGGAGACCGGGTACTATCCTGTTATTGTTGCGTTTCTTAATCTTACCACTTTCCAGGTCTTCAGTTATTACTCTCTCGGTTTTAAGTCTTTAATCCACAGGGAAGTCTGGTCTTTTGTTGAGCTTCAGGAGATTATTTTCCACGAGTGTTTATCTCTGGTAACCTAACCTAACCTAACCCCGCTCCCTCCATCTCTCGCTCAGTATTATTTGTACAATTGCGGCGTATCGAGTGTGGGAAGGACCTACATATGAACAGGGAGTCGAAGTGATTTTCCCTTTTCTTTACTTTAATCTTCAAAATGATATGATCCTGAACACTCTTATTGATCAAGAAATAGTCAAACAAGTTAGGTTGGATTGGGTTAGGTTAGGTGTTGGAATACAGAGTAACACACACACACACACACACACACACACAGGCAGGTAGACACTAACTTCCAAACACCTGATAACAAGAAAACTCAACACATTACTTGGTGTACAATCACTCAAAAAAACTATCTGTACTTGGGGTGATCGATGAATTTCAGAATGAGCACTGTGTCTCCTGTTGTCTTGATAAGGTACTCAAAATCCTTCGTCTTTTTTGTCATATTTTTTCAAGACAATTTTGTATCGATACTTTTTTTTGAGTGACTGTATCGCTGACAACAACATTCATGGCTCACTGTTTTTCTAATCCAGGAGAAAGGTAACGGAAATAGAACAGAGGATTCCGTGTTATCGTTGGCGGCCAAGTTTAGCAACACATTGTAAGCGGATTGGGAGTGAATTGGAATTACTAACTTTAAAGCAGTTTAAAGTTACCAGTGCAACAGAAACTTATCATTGCAACTTAAACTTTACTTTGAAATATATAAAGACAAATTATCTATTTTCCTCATCTCTTGCCATCATCCACACTGCTTATCTCTTCACACACACACACACACACACACACACACACACACACACACAGCTCGTCGATATCCATGTAATTACCTGCCAGAGTTTGTCAGTATAACACCGAGTACAAATATTAAGTTTCTCCCTGACGCTAATATCCTCCCAAGCTGTCAGTTACCTCCCCTAACATATACAAGTGTCCTCCTCCTTTCAGCTGTCACTTGTTGGTTACAGCTCCTCGTCGCTACACCACTGGCCCACGATAAAGGAAATCCAATATTACTTTAAAGACGAACAGTTCGGCCTCTCTGCCAGCCATAGGTCGCCTTCCTTCCTCTAGCTTGAAGGACCTGGTCGTCAAGGTGTAAGGGAGAGATCCACTGTGAAATATTTTAGGAAGGTGTTGAAGGCGCTTGTGTAATGTGTAATGAGTTGGTAGATGGGTCGTGAAGTTAGGGCTAGCGGGACTATGTGCGTTAAGCATTTGTTACATGAGGAAGGAGAGTGGACGGCACTACACTCAGCCAGCCGCCTTCACTTTCAAAACAGTAGAGTTAGAGGTCTGTTCCCAGCCAGGTGGACCTTGGATGATCCGGGATCGAACCAGAGGCCCTTGATATTTACGGAGTATGGTATGTGAAGCACCGTTAGGTATGATATAATGATCAATAGCCTGATACTGTGACCTCTCTCCCCTCCGCTCACCCCCACCCCCCACTCACCCACCCCCTCACCCCACCCATCCCCCTTCACCCTCCCTTCACCCCCCCC
Source organism: Homarus americanus (assembly GCF_018991925.1). NCBI lineage: Eukaryota > Metazoa > Arthropoda > Malacostraca > Decapoda > Nephropidae > Homarus > Homarus americanus. The sequence goes on from NW_024749729.1 coordinate 870,842, forward strand.
CTCTCATCCCCCCTCACACTCAATGATTCGAGATTGCTATGTGGGTGACACAGTGAGGTGTGAGGGCGGTGGTGTGGCCTCCCGCTGTTGTATCATTAACTCAACAGACGCTGCTGGGGAGGTAACTTTAGTGAAGACTTTACTGATGGGTTTTGTGGCGCTTTTATCCATAACGGCTGTGTTGACAGTCATCCACCAGCTGTTAGTGCTATCATCCATGGCGATAGTACTGACAGTCATCCACCAGCTGTTAGTGCCATCATCCACAACGGTAGTACTGACAGTCACCCAGGTCCACGGGGTTGCAGGAGGTGGTGGAGGTCCTTCATCAAAGCGCCTTGTATGTTGTTGATCTGAAGGTTATTAAGGACGCTTCAGGCCAGGCTCCCGATATTACTAGTTATGATCACCTCTCCCGATATACGATTCACTAGTGATCCAACTGTCCATGATACTGTAATATATGGATGCCAACGTCACTAGAGCTGGCATATGTTTCTCAGCCTTTACTTGTGGTGGCGTTATGGGAGCTTCACAGTTTGGTTGCCTCGCCTTTACAGTTTACAGTTGAGTGATTTTTTCCCCGTAAGCTAACACAAGAGTTCTACCTTCCCTTAATCCACCTCCTCTATCCTGTCGTGGTGTTACAGTGGTTGAGGTGACCGGTGCGGCATGATAAAGTGGTGGAAGGTTTTAGACAGTCCAGAGGAGCAGACTATCTCGTATACCAGGATTCACTCTTGTACCTCCCGCCCTGGAAGACTCACCAGAGCCTCATGGTTCAAACTGCTGTTAACTTTGACCACTAAGAGGCACCATTACCTAAAACTCCACTTGCTTACCCTAACTTTTATCAAATTATACATAGGTTAAAGTTGCTGAAATAGCCCAACTTGGTAATGTCATCCAGAGAACTTTTAGGGTAAGGAAGTGGGTGATTTTACCAGCCATGAGTTTACCGTCTGAGATGATGGCGACTGTGTGTACCTGCCCGTGACTCACCTCAACAGCCTTATTACTCTACCACACCTACCCCACCCCGATGCTCCATTTAAATTGTATTTCTCACATTTTGGCTAAAAACACTGTCATGAAATCCTTTAAATCTTTCATCGTAATTAATTTGTTTCATTCTCACGCTCCATGTTTTAATAATTACGTTTTCTATTTATTAATCGTACAACGTAAAATTTATATTTGTTAAAACATATAATAATTTTATTTCTTCAATGTGAGTTGTTACTTCATTGAGTGACATAACACCTTCGGAACCTGTGTCACTTAAAATATTACTTAAATGTCACAAAAGTATACTGATTTCCTCCCTTTAAAACACAAAAGATATCTTATTTTTTTGTAATTTTTGTCGGCTTTTTTTTTTTTTGTCTTTGCGTCTACATATTTTCAAACTATTTTTCTTAACACTATTTCTGCTTTACCGTCCGTTGGCCAAATAACAAAGCCGTTGATCTGGGAATATTAGTTGGAAATTCCCAGTAAGAGGCTTATCTTTAATGGAAATCTCGGTCGTTACAAATTGGTTACTGCACCATTTTTATCACGTCAGGTAGAACCAAAATTTACACCTTCAATATAACATTTATTTTTATTTATTCCAGCAAAAAAAAAATTAATTATTGAAGGGATATTTGTGTTTATTCCAGTGGTTGGTGAATATTTGGATGAAAATATTAGTAAATAGTCAAATTAGCATCGTCAGGTAATATCCTCAGCGATGTGACACTGAAATAATGCCTAGTGTACAGTGGATGACGTGTTGCCTAGTGTCGGGCTACTCACATCTGATAACTCCTATGTGTAGCTAATATAATGTTCAGTGGTGTTAGGTAGATGTATGGCAGGATAACACAGCTCTCAGTAATGTGGTCGTAAATGTCTGAGTGGTAGAAGTATTAGCGGGTAAGGAGGCGAGGCGAGACAGCGAGATGGACGAATAAGATAGAAAGTTGTCGACCCTGGGGGATGCAAATAGACATGACGATCACATATTTATTTATTAATTGGAAGCCATGTTAAAGGTGTGTGTGTTTCCGGACAGTGGCGTGAACTGATCCAGAACTTCCTTTTTTATTTTATAATTTTCATATAGGAATATAATTTATTCTTACAACAAGAATATTGTGAAATTATTATGCCGTCAAAGCACTTCAATTATCGCTAATCTAATTTCATAATCATCGGCGCCAATTTTATATGAATTAAGCAATTAGCATTTATAATAAACATAATGTATTCAAGCACAACGCAGTGTACCAATTTCCCCAGTGCCAGTAATAAGGACTCTGGAGAATTACTTACCAGGAACTTGTGTGTGAAGAACTTACTGAACGTCGAATAAAGTCAAAAGTTGATGCTGGGAAGAACAGTGCACAGCTGCTACACCACACAGTAATGGAGGGAGAGAGAAGAACGAATATTTGTTTGGAAGTTTCTGGATCCTAAGAAACCTCGTGTAGCTTAAAATACACTGTGTGTGTGTGTGTGTGTGTGTGTGTGTGTGTGTGTGTGTGTGTGTGTGTGTGTGTGTGTGTGTGTGTGTGTGTGTGTGTGTGTGTGTGTGTGTGTGTGTGTGTGTGTGTGTGTGTGTGTGTGTGTGTGTGTGTGTGTGTGTGTGTGTGTGTGTGTGTGTGTGTGTGTGTGTGTGTGTGTGTGTGTGTGTGTGTGTGTGTGTGTGTGTGTGTGTGTGTGTGTGTGTGTGTGTGTGTGTGTGTGTGTGTGTGTGTGTGTGTGTGTGTGTGTGTGTGTGTGTGTGTGTGTGTGTGTGTGTGTGTGTGTGTGTGTGTGTGTGTGTGTGTGTGTGTGTGTGTGTGTGTGTGTGTGTGTGTGTGTGTGTGTGTGTGTGTGTGTGTGTGTGTGTGTGTGTGTGTGTGTGTGTGTGTGTGTGTGTGTGTGTGTGTGTGTGTGTGTGTGTGTGTGTGTGTGTGTGTGTGTGTGTGTGTGTGTGTGTGTGTGTGTGTGTGTGTGTGTTTTTATGCTACATGGAAGATATTTTTTTATTCACATATGAAGTCATCTCTCACAGCAGACACTGTTCTTTGTCCTCAACCATAAAGGAAATAATATACAAAATAACGTTTCCTTCCTGATAAACAAAATACCAAAATATTTCAAGTCTGTAAACCGGAGGTGAAGTTTGCCGCTATATTTCACACTGGCTGTCTGTAATAAGATTCAGGAGTGAGTTTTAGGTCATACATAATACATAAAACAACGAGCAAACATCTCGTGTAGTTCCCCGGTTGGCCATGGAGCGTGTGGGTGCGGAGGCATGCATATTACATCCGTGTCTCTCTGGTATAGGGTTGTCCTGTGTGTGTGTGTTGCGACGTTGCTTCATTACCCTTGAAGATCGTGAGCTGTAGGCGAGGCTGATATGCTTACCAGTAATAACGAAAACATACCGGGTACTTGGCGTCTCCCGGTAGCTCACCATGCATGACCTCCTTTGCTCAAACTAACCTTCAGTCTTCAGTGCTATAGACAATTAAATTACCTCACTATCGTGTATTATTATATTCGTGGATGTATTGCCAATCTTGACTTTCTAACTACGGATATTTATATTTTATCTTCCCTCATCTATTGTCATGTCCGTGTGTTTGTCTCCAGAATAACTAAAAAAAAACTGGTTTGTGGATTTGCACCTTGTTTTGTATAGTTTTGACCAACGTGTGATGAGGTCAATATGATATTTTTGGTGGTAATCGCGTTCATAGTTGATCAAGTGTGACCATGGTAACTGTTTGCTGGTTGGATTTGCATTTGAGTCGATAGTTTTTATTTTTATTTTGGTTCTTTCTCGAATGGTAATAGTAATATCCATCTTTTAAGAGAAAGTAGATAAATGCGATTCTTATAAAAACGGACCTAAAATAAAGTAAGTAAAGAGCAGAAAAAAAATAATGCCGGAAAATTAATAAACACTTTCCCTTTATAAAGTAAATCCTGAAATAAAGGTTTGTGATCAGGCCAAAACAGCCTCGCGGTAATCCACTCAAACAGTACAGTAATTCACCCTTTGTTCTGCACGTACACAGCAATGACTTTTTAAAACAGTCACTTCCATCCATCATCCAGTACTCCTTTGTACATTTAATATAACATGCTAAAAATAAAATGGGTCTTTTTCCTTTTTTTATTTTTTTATTTTTTTGTGATAAGTAGTATTTTTTTTTTCCATACAAATAGACATGAAATTTTGTGAATATTTTTGTGTATATTTACGGTGGGTAGAATTATTTTTGAGCGAAACTTTTAAAACTTTTTTCATATTTATTTTTTCTCTTGATTTCGTTGTTTTTGTTCTATTCATTTTTATCTTTTTGTTTTTAATTCTCTTGTTTATCTTTTTTTTTCTAAACAATTGAACTCATGATATTAGTATAATTTCAAAACCACGGGAAAAAAAATAGCATTGGAATAGTTCTATAAAGTTAGGTGATATGGAATCTCCTGAGAAAATCAAGAAATAGGGAGTGGGGTAAAATAAAACCCCAATAGTGAAAAGCAGTGGATAAGTCAGCTCTCCATCTCGCCCTGCCAGACGCCACAATGGGCCAAGCATAGAACAGGTTGGCACTGCTCCGTTGCTCCACAAAATACGACCTGTCATCTCGGCTCTAACAGATGTTTTCTACTGAGTTTCACACCAGATGAGGATTGATATATATGAGATTAATCAGATTGGTCATGCATGAGGCGTGTGATATCAACCTATGTAATGCATTGACGATAACAGCCTATAATTTTCATTTTACTTTTTCTTTCTTAATTTAGTATACACCAGTACAACCATCTGGGGACGGCGTGAGAATAATACCGAGAAAAACTTATATATACAACTATTAAATGGAAAATAATGACTTCTTAATCTAAAACTTTTCCCGTACATACAGATGACTTACGGTGCGTCTTATATGAGGGCTCGGTTATTAAGGAATCGAACGTAGGTGTTAATGTAATTTAATGAACATATGATAACTAAGACAGGCTATCTGGCAGGTACGTTGTCTTAAGTATTAGTTTTGCCCCTTACACTGTGATGATAAGTGAGTTTACTCCTTTAGAATACACGCTTTATGATGTTAGTTATTAAAGACCAGTAATGTAGTATACCATCAAAACGGTATCGTCCACTAGATGTTGTCTCGGTCACCACACACTGCTCTCGTCCTCGCTATTGCAGGGTTTAACTTTGGGAACATATCCACGTCACAGAGGCCGTCCAGTTTAAATATTTTATGGACCAACTAAAATTTCCAGGACAATGATCGTGTTTTGTTACTCGTAATGACTTAAAATGGTGTTACTTTAACAAGGGTTCAAACTACCCGCCAGGGAGACATATTCATTAGCGACCAGGTGTGACAAATGACTAAAAATTGGTAGCGGAGGTAATTAATTTGGCGGCGAGAGTGGCGAGCTACAAGTGGCAATTTAGAACCTGTATTATAATTATATTTTATTTTTTATTTATATATATATAATTAAATAGCCTTTTGCTACTTAACGAAGAGGGCTTGACTCATAAGGAATTTGTTATAACAGGAACTAAGGCACTCAAGTGACATGCATTAACGTTATCAATGACACGTACAGTAACACTCACGATGCAGTCAGCTTCTACAATAGAGATTTTTTAATCATACGTTTGGGTAAAAAATATTTCTGATATTAACGGTCCTAACTGAAATAAATTTCTTTCCTGAATGAATTTGAAACGTCAACACAGGCGCTGTATTAAATCATCAGAGGGAGAAGCTTGAAAATTAATTAGACTAAAACCAGTGTAATGGTCGACGGTTAACGAATTTCCTCAATTAAAAGTCAACGATGTAAAACAAGAGGTCATTAAATACCCAACTTTATGGAAATTGATATCAGGTATTTAATACTAATTGGGTGAAATGAAAATAGCTTGCCAACAATTTTGTCTTATGAATGTTTACTTTATAAAATTACCATACGGAATAGAGGTTATTTTTTTATATGAATGGCATCTACTAAAAGACAACAGTTTCTGTATATATGAAATACCAACGTGAGTAGCGGGGGGAAGCTAAGGTGTCCACTGTAGGCAGGAGTTAATATCAGCATCATGAAGGGCAGTGTTGGGAAGACATTGAGGAAAGTTATTACGGAAATTGTATGCTGAGAGTGAAGAAGTGACCCAAAGAGGACCCAGCTGAAGGCGAGGTGAGACCCGAGTGTGTTTATGGTGGACGTGAAGACAACAATTGAACACTTCCACAGATTTTAACTATAAGATGATTTACAGATTTAAGCATACTTGTAAATATAGAGAACTGGGATAGAAATTGTAAAGAATATTAATATCCAAACAGAAGAAAGTAAGGAATAGGATAGTGTTAATGAAAAAGGTTTAAAATGACCAGATATACACTATGGGAGGGAAAACTTGATATTATGTGAACGAGTGATTGTGTAGACCAACAAGATGAGTGTATAAATAAATGCTGGTGAATAAATGAACATGTGTACAACCTTTGTCCTTGGGATAAAAGTGAACGATAGATTGGCTAACAAAGCGATGCGGGAGGGAAAAGATTTGACTGCCGTGATTGGTTTCCATGGTAAAAAGAGTTCAGCTTGTACCAGCACAAACAGGGGACGTGAGAGAGAGCGAAGTGTAGCTATTTCATGAAACTGGAAACTTGGGCCGCCAGAGTTGATTGCTGAAGTCCACCTCCCTTACTTACGCTGAACTACCCGGTGAAGTAGTTTGGGTGAGCATAGGCTGTAAATACAAGGATGGGGGAGGGAGACAGTGACAAGGTGATTCAGAAGGTGGAGAATGTAGTGATGGTGTGAATTATAATTGTTTATATTCTGGGTCATGTTATCCTTCCTTCTGACCCGGATATAATCATAGCAATCGGTGTGCATGTGTGTCTGTCTGTGTTTGTGTCCATGTGTAAACTCAAAAGTATTATATAATCAATGTTATTTTCCTGGGTTCTGAACATAGTCGTTTTTTGTACTCTCTCTTGTAGAATTACGCCAAGAACTTGTGTTAATATACTGTATGTTGAGGGATGTAAATATTCATATTTTTTATGTAGCTGTTCGTAGAATTTAGAGGAAAGAATACTTGTATATTCAAAGTAGTACAAGAACTGTAGCCTTGATCATGCATGTTGTTTCCGGCCGGATGGTCCCTGGCGCAAGACACGACGGGTGATGTCAAGGCTTCCTCTACCACCAGGGCAAGGTGAGTACTGCTACTCTTATGACATGATGGACAAGTATGTTTAGCAATGTTTGGTGTTGACTAAAAACATTATTACTATCATGGGTGTTTCTGTTAGTTAAGAGTACAATTACTATTAACCCCTTGACTACAGGGACGATTTTATTCAGCTTAGATGTGACACTGTACGCAAGCGGTTAGTAGACTATCTCCACTAAAGGTTAAGGAGAGGGTCTCAACCTTTTGTTATTTTTGAGCAGAATCTTTATGGACAATGGTCTATATGCCATCACTAATATTTAGCCCCATAGCATCACTCACAGACCTTGTTGAAGAGATCACGATGCTTCATAATAACAGTTTTATTCCTCTATGTCAGGGGTCACCAAACTACGGCCCGCGGGCCGGATCCGGCCCGCGACGTCAGTTCATCAGGCCCGCCGACGGTACTTGAATTTGCTTGATAAAACGTATGGAACACGAGACGTTGTGATACAATTTAAATTTAAATATTATGCGGCCAGCGCTCGTCATTCTTTCAGTTATCCGGCCCACTGTGAAAAAAGTTTGGTGACCCCTGCTCTATGTGATGGTTGAAGATAATATTTCACAATAGTTCAATTACTGCAGAGATAAAAGGGATTATTTCCGCCAGTTGAGTTTGTTAACACGTCCACCTGCGTCCGCGTCAAAACTCATGTGTTGAAGGGATTTATGGAGCTCGGGGGAAAATGCGTAGGTCATTGAAGTTTAATTTTTACCATCAAATGGCTGATGTTTTATCCCTTTACAAGCATCAGTGTATAATATTTGTATTTTCAGTTATTTGTGTAGTAAACTCTAATATTATTCTTCTAGAGCGCTGGGTGTAGATAGATATTTAGTGAGAGTGTTTAGCGAATGTGATGTAAGCAGGTATGGTGATTCATACACAACACGATAGGTAAACAAACTGGCAACACCCCACTTCGGCATAAATCATCTGGTAAAATGTTCCTGTTGTATCATGATAGAGTTAATCACATTATGAGTTGCGTTAGTAATGATATGCAAAACCGAAAATGGATGTTTTAATGTAAAGGTGAATGTTTGTTTTTCCTTCATTTATTCTTGTTATTCTTTCCGGGTTTTTTGTGTTTTTGTTTTTCTTGTTAGTTTGTGTTTTGCTTTTCGCCTTTTGAGTTGTTGAGACTAAAATCACGCCTATACACTTATTAATCAAGTTTGAATTGTATAATGAGCACTTATGACGTTTTAAAATGTATATAGATCAGGAAGTGGCGGCTGGTCACTGAGGAATTGCAATGGAAAGCAACTACAAATTCGTGGAAGGTCTTTTAGGCTCACCCGAGTCTTTATTACAGTCTTTACGGAACTAAATATACTACGTAGGTGATAATATACTAATTAATGATGCCAAACCTCACAATATAAGTGTCTAGCAGGTACCACTTGCCTTGACAAATAATAGAACGATTGGACCAGATTAGGAGAGTGAAAAAAAAAAACGTTTCTTGTGAATATTATCCTGTAGTAAGACACTCTCGGCCAGTTATAGATTGTCTCTGTCACCATCTTTACCTGGAATAATTTTATCTCATTTTTAGTGAACTCTCGGCTTGCACCGCCTCTTTGTCGTCCTGTTTCTGTCTTAGGGCAATATTTCTGTGTCACGACGAGAGAATTTCCTCCTCGGTACATTAAGCGGATTTTCCTGAGGCGCAAAGAAGCAATTAAGCTCAAGTTCGCTGGGAAATCAATAGCTTAGTGGGACGTTGCCAATTGTTCGTCGGATATTATGACATGAGACGAGGAGGTATGTGGGGATATAAAACTTAACATTGTAGGAGAATTAAGGAAGTTTTCGGTAATTATTTGTGATTCACTTAGCACTTGTGGTTAATATTTTAGATTCTTCAATAGCACGAGTATACTGCTTCAGGTGGCGAGTTTGTTTCATAATTTTATTAATGAATCCTCGTGCGTTTAGAAAAGATAAAGTCTAGAATACATTCCACCTCTCGGCTCCTCTAACATTTATTCATTAACTCTCACTGCCACTCTCTCATTACTCTCCTCTGTTTGTCTGTCTTGTAAAAATAAAAAACTTTCAACGGTTGGGGAACATTATCACAGCGGCCCTGAGTCAGTACTAGTGTCGGCTGGTGATGAGGACCCGCAATGGTGGCGGCGAGTATAGATTAAAAAGTCTTCAGAACCTTCCCACTGTGACGACAATACCCGCATAAATAATGTTGTGGCTGAACAGTGATGGTGTTAAGGGGATCACCCAGCCAATAGCCCGTGGCAGGGGTCAGTCTGTCTGGCTATTCGGGTGAACAGGTGGGACGTTAAGAGACTGTCAAGCAATGATCCTTCGCTTTTGTTGTGGTAAATCTGTAGCATTCGTTCACCAGAGAGTTAGTACTGACAAAGGTCATGCCTGTATGGGGGGGGGGGGGAATGGTTACAATGCTCGCCTCCTGTGCTAAGTGTGCATGTTTTGTGCCGAGGGCGCCCCCAGTCCACCCAATTTTTTATGGGTACCTAACTTTACAGGCAGAGGAAGTGAAGGTGGTTGGGGTCACTGCCGGCCACATTACTTCTTCCCACACCGAAAATAGCCTCAGTCTGCAGTGTTTTGCGAGTCTCAATTGGGTCGTCTGGCCCGTGGGACCCACTTTCACTTACAGGATTGTCTTTGTGACCGTCCGGTTGTGAGTACCATTAGGTGTTGCCACCGAGACTCCCAGTTACCAGGTTCTCTCTTGGGTGTGTTACTAAACCTCAAGAATCAAAATTATTTTACATTTTAAAGACTGAAGTAGATGGTAAAGGTGTGTGTCCCTGCTGAGATGAGTGAACAATGCAGAAATTGGTGTACTGTGTCCATGGTTGTCAGACAACTCCTCTGGACTGTGATACTGGCGTTCGATTGGCACAGGGATGGAGGTCACGTTGGTGACTTTAATCAAAACCTTAAACTAGATTTGCTTAAAAAAAAAATATTGAAAAGCACTGTTGATGTATTCAGGATTTTCTCATTCACTTCTCTATCTTCATACGCGCGCTTGACATTTCACAAGTTGGAGTCGATAAAAGTACGCACAAGCTCCCAAATCCGCCAGCTAGTAACTGATGTTGCGTTTTTTCTTTATGAGGAATAATTATCTCCCTAATGTGTTTTCACAGTGTTCAGCTCGGCTACTAATTGAAACAGGAAAGAAAACGCGAACACTCTAAACTATTTTCCCAGCCGACACAGGTGGACCGGGAAGTCCCTGACCTTGTTGTTGAAGTATGACGTCTCGTCTATTTCTTTTACCAACAGGAGAAATGCGCCACATGTATAGAATTTTAACGAAGCAACTTCTTTGCCAAGTATGTCTGAGGATGCCAGAGCTCCCGGCCACCAACAGGGACCAAAAAATAAGGAACTCACTAATGAACTTCTATTGTGGTGAAGACCAAGACCTGGTCTAGGTACGACGGGAAGTGAATGGAATAAATCAAGTATTCTCTGAAGCAGTTTTGATGACGGATAAGTCCCATGTTGGATTATGTCCTTACCTCCCACACACCTGTGTTGGTCCTAACCTCTCACACACCTGTGTTGGTCCTAACCTCCCACACACCTGTGTTGGTCCTAACTTCTCACACACCTGTGTTGTTCCTTACCTCCCACACACCTGTGTTGATCCTAACCTCCCACACACCTGTGTTGGTCCTAACCTCCCACACACCTGTGTTGGTCCTAACCTCCCACACACCTGTGCTGGTCCTTACCTCCCACACACCTGTGTTGGTCCTTTCTTATTATGAATCATCAGTCCACTTCAGGTTTGATGCGTCACCACTAAGTGTACTGTACAGGGCAGGAGCCGCCACCACCACCTGTGTCTAGGAATAATCCACAGAAATTAAATTGCTGTAAAGGACCTTATCCCCTCCTTCCTTCACTCTCTCTCTCTCTCGTAATATTGTTGTCGGGGTGAAAGAAAACGATAGTGTGACGTGAAATATTATCCAGCGGTAACTGTATTGATTTAGTCAGTGTCATTAGTTCGATATTTACCTTACCATGGTGTGTGTGTGTGTGTGTGTGTGTGTGTGTGTGTGTGTGTGTGTGTGTGTGTGTGTGTGTGTGTGTGTGTGTGTGTGTGTGTGTGTGTGTGTGTGTGTGTGTGTGTGTGTGTGTGTGTGTGTGTGTGTGTGTGTGTGTGTGTGTGTGTGTGTGTGTGTGTGTGTGTGTGTGTGTGTGTGTGTGTGTGTGTGTGTGTGTGTGTGTGTGTGTGTGTGTGTGTGTGTGTGTGTGTGTGTGTGTGTGTGTGTGTGTGTGTGTGTGTGTGTGTGTGTGTGTGTGTGTGTGTGTGTGTGTGTGTGTGTGTGTGTGTGTGTGTGTGTGTGTGTGTGTGTGTGTGTGTGTGTGTGTGTGTGTGTGTGTGTGTGTGTGTGTGTGTGTGTGTGTGTGTGTGTGTGTGTGTGTGTGTGTGTGTGTGTGTGTGTGTGTGTGTGTGTGTGTGTGTGTGTGTGTGTGTGTGTGTGTGTGTGTGTGTGTGTGTGTGTGTGTGTGTGTGTGTGTGTGTGTGTGTGTGTGTGTGTGTGTGTGTGTGTGTGTGTGTGTGTGTGTGTGTGTGTGTGTGTGTGTGTGTGTGTGTGTGTGTGTGTGTGTGTGTGTGTGTGTGTGTGTGTGTGTGTGTGTGTGTGTGTGTGTGTGTGTGTGTGTGTGTGTGTGTGTGTGTGTGTGTGTGTGTGTGTGTGTGTGTGTGTGTGTGTGTGTGTGTGTGAACGTCGACCACACATCTCAGACACAAATCAACGCATGTATCGGCTCTACCAATTTCCAATACTCGTACTTTTCACCAGAGAAGGTTAGCTCTCCACGGTCTATGTGCTACTACTACTATTTCTCCCCCAAGTTACACCTTCAAAACTTTCCTCTCTAGTAAGTTTTTCCTCCTTGATGTACGTCGACAGAATTTTCCTGTCCAGTGAGTTTTTTCTTTTTTCTTCGTTTATTTATTTTTCCATCTTTCTATTTCTTCTTTCTTATTGTTCTTTTCCTTCCTTCCTTCCTTCCTTCCTTCATTCCTTAGAACATCACACAAGACGAAGCAATTTTTAGTATGGCATTTCTTATATTCTTGAGAAAATAAATTATAATTACACAATTTATAATTTTTTTTCTATTTTCCCTTCAGTTATCAATATTCTTAAGTTTACTCAATTACTTATGTTTTTCTTCTGTTTTTATAAAATTAGTGAACAAAATCAGAGTAAATGACGTTAAGTATGTATGAGGTGATATAGTCTTAATTACTGAAATAAATTACACATATTAATTCAACTTATTCTTGAGGATAAACCGAAAAATCACGATAAGCTTTGCAAGGTGATTGGTCGGCTACTGATGACATATTCCACCAATCACATCACTGCTTATAAGACATCAAGGTGATTTTGGTTTTATATAATAACACTATTATTATAAAATGTTTGGGTGATATTGATAAGTATAAAGTTACACCTTGTGGTATCTGTAGGTCATCTTCACTACTCGTGCGTCCTCAGGCAGCCAGGCCGAGCAACGTTCGATCTCGACAAAATTGACACTGGCAAAAAGGGTAAACCTGACTGGCATGACTACGGGGGTAAATTTAAGGATTTTTTGTAATTTATTTGTGTGTGTGTGGGGGAGAGGGAGGTGTGGAAAACCTTATAGTGCAAGCTGGAAGTTCTGGTAAAGGAACGTGACCCGGAATTAGCATCAGTCATATAATAGAGACGACAAAATTATGAAAATCCTAACCTAACCCAACCCAACCCAACCCAACCTAACCTAACCTAACCTAACCCATTTGTGTCTGTTGTGTGTATGTATCTCCAACTCTTGCCGTAGAGTAAATTAACGAATCCATGATAAAGGAAGAAAAAGAAATCCTCTATAACTGGCGACGATATAGTCTTCCACGGCATAAGGACCGCTGAGGGAGGACAGAGCTATGCCACACGCCGCGGCTGTCGTGCACAATTTACATAAAGACGTAAAACGGGATACTTAAAGTGTGCTCGTAAACCTTAACGTGCTTGTAGAATTTATGAGCATGGCGGAGTGTGCGTGTGGCTCAATATACCATCGATTACAATGAAAATATATATCTAAATATTATCCCAATGGTGTTTCAGTCACAAGAGCATCGACAAGAAAGGGATTCCAATAATGTACCGAGTGTGTAAAAGTAATACACGTGTCGTTTTACCAATAGGCGGTTCGTAAACTTTGCTCACTCTTAGTATCGTTCACCTCCTCGTCCCTATTAACGTGCTGAATGTCTTTGTTACTTACTAATGAATGTTATCGTTCGTGTTTAGGTGTTGCATTTTTTTTTTTTTTGTGTCTCGACGTAAGGTTAACAGTCTTGGGAGAACATCAAACCCTAAGAGATGAGATTTTAAATGGTCGTTTTGGGGGTTAATTTTCCACCTGACTAAAGACTGATAGCATGATAGAGGAAGACTGTTAAAGAGGCTTGCTAAAACTGATCCACAGCTTAACTTTTATTTTTGTTTTGCTGTTGTTGTTAGTTGATGTTCTCATTATTATCTTTGTTTGTCTTTCATTTTGAGTGTTTATTTATTCATTTCCAGGAAAGTGAGAGCTTGTAGGGAACATCATTGAGTCTCTCTGCTCAGTTTTTATTTCGTAAGACAATGAGTTAGAGGGATGCAGGTATACTGACAGTCAATTTATAGGTGAGAAAACCTGGGAAAATGTAAAGGAAATTTGTCTCTGTGAGTAAGGACCTGTTTACTTCTTGCGCGAATAACGTCACGTGGACTGAGGGATAGGACGCTCCTCTTCTACTCTGGGGAGAAGAGGCCGCTCCTGCCTCCTCCTGCCTCCTCCTCCCCATCTTGAAGTACTCTTGTTTAGAATTCAGTTAAGCAGAATACGATGGGAAAAAGATCGTGAAAAGAAATCCGTAGAAAAGTTCACTTTGTCGTTGCAAGAATATAGAGCAAAGCTGAGGAGGAGGTGATGACAATATAAGGTTCTGACAGATTGTTTTTGTTTTCTCCTTTTTTTTTCAAGAATAGACGCGCCAACATTCCCAACATCTCAGCAGTACATGTTAAGGACCAGTTCGATCGAGTCACCGTTGATGGAAGTTTCATTGTTTACATCGTGGTGCCAGATGTATGAGTTTCCTTTATGGTGTTAACGTGGTGAGATAGGTAAGGGATCAGATAAGAGCCAGTCAGTGTAGACGCTCCTGCCTCGTCTCCAACTGATGCCACAATAAACTGTCCACATTTTATAATCAGTTTCTGTATAAATTTTAACTCACGGTGGATGTATTATGACGATTAAAAAAGAATTTATTGAATCAAAAAGTTACAAAAAAAAATTCTACATTTAAAACTTGATTTCTGTGATAATTACTCAGAAAGTGTCAATATTACTCTATATAAGGAATAATGTTTGTTTTTTATACAATACATGAGTGGTACAACAATTTACCACATCACGTCCAGCACACAGTAGGTAGAGAATTGGGCCACATTCTCGGGGCCACATCTTAGGGCCACATCTCAGGGCCACACCTCACGGCCACACCTCACGGTCACACCTCACAATCCATAAATCCCAGGTCTCTCGCTTGAGTACCTCATCCCCAGAGGCACTTGTCCACCGTGAACACCTGAGTCGTCTGTATTTCATGTTTATACTTAATTTTGTCAAGTGCAGTTAAATTTCGTGTGTAAAATAATTACTCCCGTACACAAGTTAATAACACACATGCATGGTAGTTCCTATTAAACTGGTCTTAGCAATATTATCTTACATTTCTATAAACATTTTGATAGTAGTATTTTAGACCCTGGCTAGTGATACACCTGGCTAGTGTTACACCTGGCTAGTGTTACACCTGGCTAGTGATACACCTGGCTAGTGATACACCTGGTTAATGAAACATTACTTTGGGTCTAAGTGCCTCTTAGACAGACAAACACAAACAAACAGACAGACAGACAGACAGAATAACATCTCAGAGTGTCTTAGGTCCTGTTGATGGTTCGCGTGATGTATAGAGACAAAAACTCATCAGCATCTCTTATCAGTAGAGACCGTGAAGGGAAGACAGAGCTATCCCACCCACCCACCACCGCCGTGTACAATTTACATAAAGACGTAAAACGGAATGCATAAGTGTTGCTCGTAAACCTTAACGACTTTTGAGAATTTATGAGTATGGCGGAGTGTGGCTCAGAAGGTGTGCTAAAATAAATAATAATAATTAGGTTTTTATTAGTTAGATAATTACAGGTGAATGAAGGTGTTAATTGGTGTTATTTAGTGCGTAAGTGTTTAGTGGTAGTTATCACCTGAAATAATAATAATAATAATAATAATAATAATAATAATAATAATAATAATAATAATAATAATAATAATAATAATAATAATCCTCACTACATACAAAAATATTACTCTACAAATACAACAAAAAATACTAACGTGTAATTAGCAATATTCTCTCGATCATTTCCCGACTTTTATCATTTTAAAGGGAGTGTGTAGGTTAGGTTAGGTTTATCAAGCACACTATATATTAATTCTAAGTACTTACCAGGATCATTAAGGCTGTGTGGAGGATAATTTATTGGTCTAAAGGATTGCCTCAATGTTCGAGATTTGGGAAATTAGGATGTAAATTTGATAGGTCATTATAATTCAGTATTTCAAGCTACATACATACATACATACATTCATACATACATACATACATACATACATACATACATACATACATACACATACATATTTACATACAAATAATAATATACATACATACATACATACATACATAGCTGGAGAGTGAAGTACTGTATAATGAAAAAATTTATAATTAAGAGTGACTTACCTACAGACGTAAGCCTTAATGATCTATCCACGTTAAATGTGTAGGGTTCACCTGTCACTATAGTAAAGGTGAGAACACAGGTGTGGACGTCCTCTTAACGCAGGTGTTGTCATACTAAGCCAGTTAAACGCTGTCCTTGTCATTGCCTGTAGGTTTGTGAGATAGAGCAGACCTTTGTGTTGTTCTAGTGTTGTTAAATTGACCATGAGGAAGGAAAGGGAATATATAAAGTAATGATGATGAGTGGAGAGGGAGGGAGGGAGAGAGGACGCCACCACCTGCCACCATTATCAAACTGACCTGACCTAACTTAACCTAACCTAACTAATGGTGAACCAAAAGAAAGATAAATGGCGGTGAGGAGGTATGAGAGGCCGTGTGTGTGTGTGTGACTAGAAATATTACAAACGTTCATGTGGTTCAAACTTCACACCTGAGGTTCAAAGGTTATCAAACCCTCTTCAGGTGTACACAGGTAAAGATAAAAAAATAAATAGTTCGGCGAATATTTTTTCCCACTGTGGCATCCATCCTTCCTTAAAATAAAAAAAATAATCACAAACTATCATAACATGTTGTGGTATATATAGAAACACTACTATTTTGTGTTTACTGCGGGTGGAAATTTAACCTGGATAATAAATCATACGTCGTTTTCTTAACTTATGTCGAGAAATCTAAAAAATAAAAAAATATTCTTTACAACAGTCTGCAGGAGGAGGTTGAATCTTATAACCTCTGTTGGTGATTCGTTTTACAGTCCGTTGTGAACAGGAACCAACAGCAATAGAACACAATAGTAAACGATGTGTTTTTGTTTAATAAGTGTCGAGAAAGTCTGTGGAGGCGAGAGAGGAAGAGAGGGAGAGTTAGTGTAAAGGTGGGAAGGCGTTGACTGACATGTTATTGTTATTGTGGAATTACTTGGACAAATTAATGCATTCTGGTATTTTTTTCCACTGTAGAATAAAGTAATAATGGATTTAATCAACCGGAGTTAAACATCAGTAATATAGCACAATAACATAGATAGAGAGGAGTTTTTTATTGTGGTGAGAGGCGTTAGGTGCTACCATGACCCCGTCGCTGCCATGACCCTCTCGTTACCATGGCCCTCTCGCTACCATGACCTGCTACCATTTGTGATATTTTAATCATATGTTTAGGGATGAGGGACGAATGGTAGGAATTTTGAAGGGATAAACTCAAGGTATAAAGACCATCACGAGAATTCTGGGCGATCTCAAGAAGTTTATACAATTTTAGTAATAATAATAATGGAGAGAAATGAAAAGAAGTGAAAGCAAGGCACCAAATGTTTAACAATACAACTCGAGGAACTCTTAAAGAAAACACCGAAGCACTTAGCGTCTTCCACGGAACATTGATGTAAACAGGACTTTCTCTTAAGTGTTGAAAGCTACACATTTACCTATAAAGTTTAAATGACTTTAATTGTTGTGTTGGCAAGCGGGGGGGGGGGGGACCTCTGGTGGCTGTAGGTGGGTAGTGGATAGTGTTCTCTCTCGCTTTACACTGGAGTGAGTCCGGCTGTGACGGCTAACAACTAAACGAGAGAGATATATTTGTCAACATTCCAACATCGCAGTAATTCGAGAGTAAATGATCATTATTTCAAAAACATAAATGTAGGAATGTTGAACAGTGATAGTTTTGATATATAAACACGATTGACTTAGAGAAATATCTTATTGAGTTAGGATAGAATTATAAAGTTATTAATGCATGACGTCAGTAAGTTTCAGTTGGTGTGGCTGTCTCTCAGGATCACAGGACAGAACCCACAACAAGTTCTTTTATTTATTTTTCATTGTTTTACCAACGAGAAAACATTTTAACTCGGTATTAAGAAGGTGGAAGAGCCGCCCGTGCCTGAGAGAAGGTGATATGGTAATTAGCATCATGCCAGACTGTATATTAAGCTTCACATGTTTCCAGGAAATTCTCGAAGGTAAGGAGGCAGTCTTATGCTTCTCCTTTTTAATGAGCTTACCTCTGAGCGAGCCTAACGAAGACAAGGAAGCGACATTATATAAAAGTCTTCATTATGCTTATGTCACGAATATCATGATAAGGAGCAGTTAGTGTTTACTCTTTTAAGCATCTGCCACTGTGTGTAGTGTTGTGTAACTATACAAAATGTGACTCATATAATTTCAAATAAAAATATAAAGTTTGTGTTATATGAAAAAGGAAATAAGTGTGGAATGCTTAGGACAGGACACTGTGCCTTCTTGATTGTATCTTCCAAGCTCTTATCTCAAGTCTTAAGCTAGCTCTCCTAAGTCTACATCAAGTGCCAAGCTTACACTCTCAAGTTCCAGGTTAACCTCACTCTCACACTCCAGGTCAATTATTAACCTCACTCTCACACTCCAGGTCAAGTATTAACCTCACTCACACTCCAGGTCAAGTATTAACCTCACTCTCTCACTCCAGGTCAAATATTAACCTCACCCTCAGTTATGTGATCCTTGAAGAAAGTTGTAGTAAGAGTATCTGCAGGAAAGTTATCTCAACCCTGAACATTTAACTTCAGGAAACTTGAGACAATATATAAAGCATTTCTTCCCAACAAATATTTTACTCAACAATCAGAATGGCATGAATCTGTGTTGACTCTTGTTTTCGTGGATAAACTACAACGTTATAACCTGTTGTGATTATAACTTGCATCACTTAAGAATTGCAATACAGTATAAATCGTCTTCATTTTCTGTTAATTATTTTCTATGTACAAAGAGAGCACTAAGTTATTAAATTTCATGTAAAATCGTTTCAGTAGTCAAGTTTACCCTAGCTGTAAATCTTACTAAGCATTTACTAAATTCATCCCCACGTGTAATTAATTTTACCTGTGAGAATAAATACACCGTCTGAAGTGGTGGTGGTGGTAGTACGAGTATAAAGTCTATTTTAGTAAGATAACATCAGAGGTTATGTTTGCTTCAATATTTTCCCCAGCAAGGGCGGGGATAACTGCAAGGATTCTGACTAAATCTGGCGGGATGATGGCCAGCATAACGCACCCACCACTACGTACTTGACTCTCCCACCCAGCCATGACAACACCCCACCTGGCCAATTCATTCACTCATATATTGTGTCAAAATTATCCTCGTTTCATATGTTTTGTTTATGTGTGTAAAAATTGGCATCATTTTGTGTACAGTTGACATGTTTTATTTCCACTGTTATAGGTAATTCTTGTCAACATTGTGTTTTTTATGTGAGTAATGTTATTTCAACAACAGGAATTCAGTTTATTCCGTGCAGATAAAACAGCGGTGGTTGTTTATTATTAAAAGTTTGACTACATGTGTGTGTGTACTCAACCCAATATCGGTTAAAGTGAACACTGCTCTTGTATACCTGTTGAATAATTTGTAGTCTCTCAAAAAACTATCTGTACTTAGAGTGATCGATGGATTTCAGAATGAACACTGCGACTCCTGTTGTCTCGGTAGGGTTGTCAAAACATTCGTCCGTTGTGTCATATTTTCTCAACACAATTTTGCACAGATAATTTTTTGAGTGACTCGATTTTTTCTTTACTTCACGATTTTAAAGTTTAATCTTTTATATGCATGAAACAAACTAAAATTGTTGATGAAATAAAATTTACGCATAAAAACATATTGACACGAATTTCACGTAACTGGAAATAAAATATAACTATACGAACTGTAAATAATATCATGTTAGTTGTATATTGTGAGCACAAAATATAAAAATGGTTAAGTTTTGACAATATAAAGGTGTGAGGGAGGCCTTAACCCTTTGAGTCCTGAAAGGGTTAAATTTTTGGTGTCAAAGGGTTAAATAATCGGCATTAAAGAGTTATATAATCGGCATTAAAGGGTTAAATCATCATCATCAAAGGGTTATATCATCATCGTCGTCGTCAAAGGGTAAAATAATCTACATCAAAGGGTTAAATCAATATCATCAAAGGGTTAAGTCACCGTCGTTAAATATTTGTCGTTCAGGTTTAATAAGTGTGTCAAATATAGCAGTAGAGACATATGGGGGTTACATAATAAAGGAACTATATTAATTCCGTGTTACATAAGATTACCAAAAATATTGAAATGAGTTTTTACTACAATTGGCTTCACTGATTGTCATGAGATCTTTGGTTATCTTGTTACTGTGTTAGGGTGTTACTGTGTTAGGGTGTTACTGTGTTAGGGTGTTACTGTGTTAGGGTGTTACTGTGTTAGGGTGTTACTGTCTTACGGTGTTACTGTCTTAGGGTGTTACTGTCTTAGGGTGTTACTGTGTTAGGGTGTTACTGTCTTAGGGTGTTACTGTCTTAGGGTGTTACTGTGTTAGGGTGTTACTGTGTTAAGGTGTTACTGTGTTAGGGTGTTACTGTCTTAGGGTGTTACTGTGTTAGGGTGTTACTGTGTTAGGGTGTTACTGTGTTAGGGTGTTACTGTCTTAGGGTGTTACTGTCTTAGGTTGTTACTGTCTTAGGGTGTTACTGTCTTAGGGTGTTACTGTGTTAGGGTGTTACTGTGTTAGGGTGTTACTGTCTTAGGTGTTACTGTCTTAGGGTGTTACTGTCTTAGACTGGTCTTAGGGTGTTACTGTCTTAGGGTGTACTGGGGTGTTACTGTCTTAGTTGTGGTGTTACTGTGTTAGGGTGTTACTGTCTTAGGGTGTTACTGTGTGTACTGTGTTAGGGTGTTACTGTGTTAGGGTCTTAGGGTTACTGTGTGTACTGTCTTAGGGTGTTACTGTGTTAGGGCGTTACTGTGTTAGGGTGTTACTGTGTTAGGGTGTTACTGTGTTAGGGTGTTACTGTGTGGGGGTGTTACTGTAGGGTGTTACTGTCTTAGGGTGTTACTGTCTTAGGGTGTTACTGTGTTAGGGTGTTACTGTGTTAGGGTGTTACTGTGTTAGGTGTTACTGTGTTAGGGGTGTTACTGTCTTAGGGTGTTACTGTCTTAGGGTGTTACTGTCTTAGGGTGTTACTGTGTTAGGGTGTTACTGTGTTAGGGTGTTACTGTGTTAGGGTGTTACTGTGTTAGGGTGTTACTGTGTTAGGGTGTTACTGTGTTAGGGCGTTACTGTGTTAGGGTGTTACTGTGTTAGGGTGTTACTGTGTTAGGGTGTTACTGTCTTAGGGTGTTACTGTCTTAGGGTGTTACTGTCTTAGGGTGTTACTGTCTTAGGGTGTTACTGTCTTAGGGTGTTACTGTCTTAGGGTGTTACTGTCTTAGGGTGTTACTGTCTTAGGGTGTTACTGTGTTAGGGTGTTACTGTCTTAGGGTGTTACTGTCTTAGGGTGTTACTGTCTTAGGGTGTTACTGTCTTAGGGTGTTACTGTCTTAGGGTGTCAATTAGAATTGGTTATCTGGGAATATAAACACATACATACATACATACATACATATATATATATATATATATATATATATATATATATATATATATATATATATATATATATATATATATATATATATTTGTATAAGTAATCGTTCGTACAGAGACCAGTCGGTAATACAATTTGCAGTAATGACGCTGCGATTATCCGTATAATGTTTTAATGATTTAGTGAAACAGGTGAGAGTGGACCGTATCATTAGTCGTAAATCCCTTCATTATTGTACATCATTATCATAATAAATGTGTAATGGTAAATCCCAACTCTAGGTGTAACTCTTCTATATTACTTTTACATTCTTTCTGTTACTGTTACACCCGTCTGTTACTGTTACACCCGTCTGTTACTGTTACACCCGTCTGTTACTGTTACACCCGTCTGTTACTGTTACACCCGTCTGTTACTGTTACACCCGTCTGTTACTGTTACACCCGTCTGTTACTGTTACACCGTCTGTTACTATTACACCCGTCTGTACTATTCTATTACACCGTCTGTTCTTTACACCCGTCTGTTACTATTACACCCATCTGTTACTGTTACACCCGTCTGTTCTATTGTTACTATTACACCCGTCTGTACACCGTCTGTTACTATTGCCGTCTGTTACACCCGTCTGTTATATATACACCCCGTCTGTTACTGTTACACCGTCTGTTACTACTTCACCCGTCTGTTACTATCACACCCGTCTGTTACTGTTACACCGTCTGGCTACTGTTACCCCGTCTGTTACTGTTACACCCGTCTGTTATTACACCGTCTACACCCGTCTGTTACCTATTACACCGTCTGTTACTATTACACCCGTCTGTACTATACCCGTCTGTTCTATTACACCCGTCTGTTACTACACCGTTGTTCACTTTACACCGTCTGTTACTATACACCCGTCTGTTCTGTTACTATTACACCCGTCTGTTACTGTTACACCCGTCTGTTGCACACCGTGGTACGCCGTCTGTTACTATTACTCTGTTCACCCGTCTGTTACTATTACACCGTCTGGTACACCCGTCTGTTACTATTACACCCGTCTGTTACTTTATCGTACTGTTACACCCGTCTGTTACTGTTACACCCGTCTGTTACTGTTACCACCCGTCTGTTACTGTCTGTTACACCCGTCTATTCTGTTACTATTACCCGTCTGTTACTGTTACACCCGTCTGTTACTATTACCCCGTACACCTATCTGTTACCCGTCTGTTCACTATTACACCCGTCTGTTCACTATTACACCCGTCTGTTGTATTACTATTTACACCGTCTGTCTGTTTCTTTACTACACCGTCTGTTGCTGTTACACCGTCTGTTACTATTACACCGTCTGTTCTGTTACCCTATTACACCCGTCTGTTACTGTTACACCCGTCTGTTACTATTACACTCGTCTGTTGCTGTTACCGTCTGTTACTGTTACTCGTCCCCCGTCTGTTACTGTTACCCCGTCTATTACTGTTACACCCGTCTGTTACTGTTACCCGTCTGTTACTGTTACCGTCTGTTACCCGTCTGTTACTGTACACCCGTCTGTTACTGTTACCCGTCTGTTGCCCCGTTACACGTCTATTACATCTGTTACTATCTGCATACTGCCTTTACGTACTCCGTACTTCACTCGTTGTCTATTACTTCACGTTTTTGTATCAAGACTTTTCTCTCTCTCTCTCTCTCTATTACTCTTCTCTCTCTCTCTCTCTTTTCTCTCTCTCTCTCTCTCTCTCTCTCTCTCTCTCTCTCTCTCTCTTCTTCAAGACGCTCTCAGGGAAGGTAATGCCATTTTCCTGTGCATTGAGTCGTATCGCTGAGTCTTGCAGAGCGGAAGAATACCAAGCTCGAGAACAACAAAGAGAGAGAGAGAGGGAGAGAGAGAGAGAGAGAGAGAGAGAGAGAGAGAGAGAGAGAGAGAGAGAGAGAAATGTGTGAATTTTTCTTCCGTAAACAAATAAAAAATTAATTTACCTCGACCCCGTGTTCTATAGATGGGTTCTAAGAGAGACCCCTAAGGACCTCGTGAAATCTCCTGCCGGTGCTACTGACGGCGAGATCATTCTAACGTAAACAGCAGACGTTCGACCACAGCAAGACCTCACCAGAGAGAGAGAGAGAGAGAGACTTCATTTCTATAGGCTATACGTTGTTCAATTATTCTTGCTTATAACATCAATGGTTCCTTATGTGTGTTGTATAATTTGTCACTAAGTATTTATCCTATAAATTAAAGATGATAATTATTTGTTCTTACTTAAAGTTTCTGGTAATTAGGAATCGTTGGCAATGTTTCTGGAGTTTTATTTCATGTTGTTTAATTGGGAAGAAAATACTGGATGAAAACTTCCTGAATGTGAGGTCATATTTGGTTATATTGGGTCACGCTGGGTTAAAGACAGGTTATATTGGGTCATATTGGGTGTAGTACCGAGTCATAATGATTAATTCGAATCATAGGTGATTATGTCCAGTCATCTTGGATAATTTTACAGCATTTTAGGTTTAAGTAGAGGCAAATTGGGATGATACCTGGTCAGATTAGGTCATGATAGGTCGCTTGGGATCATTCCTGGTTAGATAAGGTCATGATACTTAATTGTATTATGCTGGGTCACATCAGGTTGTGGTAAATCACGTCAGGTCACGCTGGGTCAAGCTGAGTCATCCTGCATCACAGTTTATTATATTTGACAAGTGAAATTATGAAAAACTAAAGAATTTCACTGTAGACGATAAGCTCATAGAGGAGCGTCTCTCATACCTATTGACTGAGCTAATGGTGTCCAACTGTAGTTACTGTAGATAATTGGGTGTTGTATAATAACCTATTATCTAAGGTCTTTCACGTTAATAGCAGCGTTTTTGTCGTGGTACTAATTAGCGGATCGTTATGTCACTAATGACCAGTTGTAATGAATAACAAGTGTTAATATCTTTTTATAAGTTGTTCAGTGAAATATAGGAAACTTGTGTGTATTATGTTATAATTATACACACACACACACACACACAGAGTATACATCTATAACATCATCGGGACAACCTCCAGCTGACCACATTGACTGAGGACAGCGGTGCGGAAGAGTAATATCCCGTGATATCTGTGGTGAAGACGCAGGAGGAGCCACCACCCTTCGTATCGTGTGTCCCTTTGTGGCGACGCTGAGAGACTTGGCTAGTGTTGAGTTTATACAGCATCAATGTTCTGTGTTACCTCCTGTGTGTTGCTGGGTACACCTGGAGTGTTTTGTGTGTGTTTTGAGGTGAATTTTACTCTCAAGGAAGATATTTACACCTTGAGATTCTACTGAGCTTCCTCATTTACTCCCTTAGTCATTCACCCTTTCACAGCGGGAGGTTACCCTGCTGAATAAAATGGCAAGTGGGTGACAAGCAGTGAAATGGTTAACCCTTTCTACCATTAACCCCCTCAACCATTAACCCCCTCGACCATTAACCCCCTCGATCATTAACCCCCTCGATCATTAACCCCGTCAACCAGTAACCCCGTCAACCAGTAACCCCGTCAACCATTAACCCCCCTGCAGTGTGTTGTCGTCAGAAGAGTTTATGCCAACCATTACACTGATTCCAACTGTGTGTAATGACCCCGGCTTTAGTTGTCCCTTGTTATTAATAGTTCAATTAACTCTTATCGTTAAATATATTACAGGTATATTCTTTTACTGTATCTAAACTGCCTTAAGATAATTATTATAAAGTGAAATTGTGTTTTTTTGTAATTAATAGGTGAATTTGGTAATTGTTTCGGGAATATTTAGATGGTCTTTATAGTTGCTGCCTGACGAAGGAGCAGCGGGTGTTGAGTTAATTATTGAATTCCTGTAATAACTTCTTCGGTATAAAAGGATGATGGTTTAACCCTTTGAGGACGATGGTTTAACCCTTTGAGGACGATGATTCAACACACACACACCATTCATCAAGTAGGTGTGGTAACATAACGTATATTGTGGTCCTCACCCAGCCATTCATCTTAATTAGTACAACAGTTACCGCCACTCCATGTTCAGCTTTCCACTATTATCACCTCTACTACCATCACCACCTACCACCACCACCACCTACCACACCCACCACTGCCTACCTACCATCACCACCTATCACCTTCACCACCCATTTATTACTCTCTCTATTACTGCAGTTTTATTGTGTAACTCCTGTTACTTTCGTTTATCATCAGCGTAGTGGCGGAAACTCTCGTCTCACTTTATTGTTTAGAAAATACACGAGTTTTTCCCTTTCGTAATTCAAGCAGGAATGAGGAGTCTTTATTTTTGTTTTTTTGTAAATTAATTAATATTCTATACAGTCCTGATGAGTGTATTGATAAACCTTTGAGTTATAATGCTGGAGACAAGGCTTATTGGTGTGAATGATAAGACTCTTGTTCTAGTTGTATAAGAGAGCACACCTGTCACCTCTGTTTACTGATTAGTCAATATTAACAAAAATATATTTAAAAAAAATGTGGAAGATTTTTTTTTCAGTGACACCTGCTGGAACACAGGTGGAAAATTTAATTAATTATAATGAATTTCATCTGAACAGTCCTTATCATACAAAAAGCCGGGCAAAAAAAAAAATAATAATTATATTTATTTTCCCGCACACAGCCCAATTAGTGATGTATATGACAATTTATTCCCTGGCATAAATAAAGTGCCCCACCCCGGCGAGGCTTGACCCACCCCGGCGAGGCTTGACCCACCCCGGCGAGGCTTGACCCACCCCGGCGAGGCTTGACCCACCCCGGCGAGGCTTGACCCACCCCGGCGAGCCTTGACTCACCCCGTGCCAGGTGTAGTCGCGTGAGTCAGAAGTTAACCTATCATGATGACCTGTTTTGACCCTGATAGTGACCAGAAATATTCAGTGATGACCTCTTAACCAAGGCCTATCAGCTGGGGGGGGGGGTGATATGGACACTGGATTATAATTTTGGACAGCTGCTATACAGTCATTCAAACAGACAAATTCAAACATTAACGAATCATTTAATATAAGCTGACTAGATTACGACAGTTCGTTTAAATTCTGTTAGATTACCACGCTAAGAAATTGCTCTAGTGAATATATTGTCTTGAATAGTTCAGCGTATTAGTGGGGTAGGAGAGGCAAGATTAATGGCGTTATTTGGTAAAGGAAGCTAAGATGGTGTTAACTTGGTGTTTATCTCTGTGGGATTATGGCGTTTTTAGGAGCGTCGTTAAAGAGCCTCCTCCTTAATGACGTGTGACCTCCCCGCTGGTAAGAGACCCATTGAGTGATTCAACCCGACTAACATCACTTGTATAATCTGCTCACACAAACACACACACGTTCGCTGCCATAATTGCAAAATTCTTAAAATACAGTCCTATTATATATCAGACTAACTTAATATACTCTAGTACTACGTTACAACTGCCTCGCTCTAAACTACACATTTCATCACTTATCGGTTTATTACGCCAATAATTTGTTCTCGCTGCTAAAGGAAAATTATAAACTTGGTGCTAATTGATCTCAGTATGAAATATTGTGTGTGCATTAGTAAGGCTGGATCTTAACTCTGTGCATGAGGATATAGATTTAAATAGGCAAAAATAGTGACGAAATTATCATGGATGGGATATAGTGTTTTAGCTGTTATAAATGAAAAAAAAATACTTAACACTTCAGCCTCAGTAAGAACCTTTAAACGGAGTCAATAAGTCTAGCTTAACCGAACACACCTTGAAGACTCCATTGAGACAGCTAAGGCATCTGTAATAAACTGTAAAAGGAAAGAAAAAGTTTGACATTATAGGAGAAGTGAGTAGGAAGTAAGTTATCAAACACACCAAAGTTGCTTCAGGAAATAAAAGGCCAAAAAAAAGTCCTAAGAAAATTAAAACAATTGTTACAAAAATTAAAAAAAAAAAAAAAGGTGTTTGAGGTCATCCTGTGTGACGTGCTGTTGCGAACGACTATGTAAACAAGATTATACGCAATCAACCACGGGATAATGACCCACATTACAGCTGATACCTTGTAAATAGCGGTGTACTTAAAGGTGATTATTGTTTGTTATGACCAGTAAATTTGCATATCGCAGTAAACACGTAAAAGATTTCGCCGATTTTATTCATTTTAGAAGCGTTCCGGATACGATTTTCACAGTAGCGTAAAATTTCACTGATTTCTTTCATTTTAGAACCGTCCTGACTACAATTTACTTAACGTTACCAGGCTTTTACATCTTGTCTTCCCCTTTAACATAAGATTACGTGGGTTAAATATTTTCCCTCAGGATAAAAGGAAGATACAAATGACAATGTTAACTAAGATCACCAGTCATAATAACACGGGGAATCAGCTGACGTCTGTGGAGGGGTGTGGAGGGGAATGGTTCCTGGCGTATACTGTACTGTATATGAGAGTTGACATAAGGTATCCTAAATAACCTGTGTGGATATATAAGGATAATCTGGATATTTATACAAGGATAAAGTGGATATTTACCGATGTACTAGAGAAGGATAAGTGGATATGGGCAATATTTGGAGGGAACGTAAAACAGAGAGCGGGTATTGGTGGGTAAGGCGTCCCTATGTACTCCCTCTCACACACAATGTTCTTTCCCGACACTAAAATATCCGTTTACATCTAGTCCAGGATTTTACCAGTCTTTTAAAGGTTAAGTGAGAGACAGACAAACAGACAGACAGACAGACAGACGGACGAGGGTGTAAAGTATATCACCAGAGATTCTTGTGACGGGGAGTAATGAAGCGATAAATTACTGTACTACCTTATCAAGGCTTACACTCGTTACCGGTCATTTACACACCATTAGTTGACCTCACTTTTATCTTACGTAGGTCACCAGGTCACTGTAAGACTGGTGTTGGCTGTTCTATGTCTTTCTGGCGTTATAGAGATATATATATTCATCTTTTTTTTAAATACAACTAGTGACCAGGGCGCCTCTAGTCGACCCAGCTGCAGTTACGGGGATGATCGTGAGCAAGGTGCAGTTATCAGCTATGTTATCTATAGTCTTAAGTGTAGTCTAAATTCTCCATTAATTAACCCATTCATTAAAGGCCACACGGTGTAATTACTTTCTCTCTAATAACTATACTGTAGTCACTAATTAAGAACCAAGAAATAATTAGCCCGTCAAACTTTCCGGTCATTCCAGAAGCTATTAAAACCTGGTGGATCTGGAGTAATTACCCTCGTAAATAACTCTTAATTGTTTAGCTAATTAGTAAAAAAACACACTCGGCCTTAATTACCATCGACTAATTGTCTCTCTGATTATGTCAACATGGCGCTAACACAGCCACTCGGAGGGGGGGGGGAGAATAGTGTTATATAAAGTACTCTTATCTGTAGTGATGATGATGATGATGCTAGAGATATCATTATCCTTATCATTATCAGTCTTGTGGTTTCTTAAGATGGAGATAAGCTTGAGTTTGGTGATGGAGATAAGCTTGAGTGTGGTGATGGAGATAAGCTTGAGTGTGGTGATGGAGATAAGCTTGAGTGTGGTGATGGAGATAAGCTTGAGTGTGGTGATGGAGATAAGCAGGTGTGG
>NW_024749729.1:902500-910000 GCF_018991925.1 Homarus americanus
GAGAGATTATATTCCTTGTGTTTTATCTTAATTATTGAGGTAATTCATCTCCTGTGCGTGTAGTGGTGATGCTTGCTAGGTGCTGGGTGGCGCGCTATGTTCTGTGGGTGCTCGGTGAGGTGGGCGCTAGGTGCTGTGGGTGCTAGGTACTGTGGGCGCTAGGTGCTGTGGGCGCTAGGTGAGGTGGGCGCTAGATGCTGTGGGTGCTAGGTACTGTGGGCGCTAGGTGAGGCGGGCGCTAGATGCTGTGAGTGCTAGGTTCTGTGGGTGCTCGGTGAGGCGGGCGCTAGATCCTGTGGGTGCTAGGTACTGTGGGCGCTAGGTGCTGTGGGCGCTAGGTGAGGCAGGCGCTAGATCCTGTCGGTGCTAGGTACTGTGGTTGCTAAGTGCTAATTGATGAGTGCTAGGTGCTGTAGGTACTAATTCATGGGTGCTAGGTACTTGCTGGTTTCCTCGAGGCCTATATAAATTTCTCAGCTCATAGTAATAATACCCATTTTCAGCGAAGGCATAAAAGGGTCAGACAACTACCGGTGCACCTTGAACTAATTGGATTTTTTTTTAAACCTAAAGGAAGAATTTAATCGCTGTTCCTCTGGCGGGATTATAGAATTTAATGTTCCCTAGAATTATACCACAAGGCTGAGGATGTTAGAGTTTAAGGAGATTAATGTTCTAATATAGGTGGTTTTAAATAGTATAGGTGGCTGTGGTGTAGGTGGTGTTGGAGGTGGTGTTGGAGGTGGTATTGAGGGTAGTGGATCTTGCACCTGTCGTACCTTCGACTAACCTGCCTAGATACGACGCTTGAGGTTACGTAATTGATAAAACCAGGAAGGTTATATTACTGATAAGGACTAGTTAATTACCATATACCTGTTTCACCTCCCCTCCATCACACATGCACACACCTGTTTCACCTCTCCACCACACACACACACACACACACACACACACACACACACACACACACACACACAGCTAACTCCACTACAAAGTAAAGCCAGAAAACACGGACCTTCCCTCACCATGATTTAAAGTAGGAGTATCGTTGCTGTCTCTCCCTTCCCTCTCCTTGTGTATAAGTAAATAAAGAACATCACTCCCGGGTCGGTTAGTTTCCAGTACACAACACAACACTCGGGTGGTCGATACATTCACTTGTTCACCAACTCCCGCGGTGTTCATCCTATGCAATATTGTTCACGAGTAATAACCCTGGAAAAATCGTTTGAACATATATGAAAAAAACTAAAATATATTTGCTTTTTAGAAAATTATTTAAAAACAAAAATGAGAGTATAAAAGGGAATATTTACACGGTACGAATTTTCCACCAGAGGGAACTGTGTAAAAATCATACATATGCTCAGAAAATTGGGTATTGCAGTGGTATTAACCTGACGCACGCACACATACACACACCAAACCTTGTTAAGGCATTTACATCTTGTCTTATCCCAGATCCTGAAGGCTGTGTTGTGGTAGTTGACACAACGTAGCAAAGTCGTGTGACGTGAATAACAGATAGCACTAGCCACCTACATTACTACTAGTCTGTATATGCTGTTGTCTCGCATCTTGGACCATTAGTGTAACAAGTGTGTATTCTTCCGCCTGTGTTTATAATATTATCTAGAAAATATCTCTTTAGTGTATTGGTCCCTTTTATATACACGACCCCTCTTAACGTTAATACTGGGGACGACCATCACTTGTTATCATAAACGCAATTCATCGTCAGAAGGAAAGGTAACTATTACAACGTTTTACTTAAAATTTGAATAATAATAAATACTTTTAAACCAATAATGGAGGTAAATATTTCCTGGCTTTAATGATTATATCTCTGAATTAAATTTAAAAAAAATAAATAAATAAACGACTTGTCGAACTGATGGCCGCTACCCTAGGCAATCCTATCAGCTCAACATTACCGCCACATCTCTAGCGTTCTTAGGTTACGTTACGTTAGGTTGGGTTGTGTTAGGTTGCGTTAGGTCAGGTTTAGTTGTTAGGTTACGTTACAATAGGAGGGAGAAAGAGACCGTAAGAGGGAGAAGGGGAGAGAATGATAGAGAGAGATAAAAGAGATATAACACATTGTACTTGACACATATTGCTAAAGAAAATTTCAGAGGGAATATTTTGGTTCATTTTTTCTCCACTAATTGAGGACTGTTGTGGGTGAGGGAGGCTGCGTCACCTGCCTTCCTCCCCAACAAACTTTGACTTAGTTATCCAAACATCACAACGTCTTGGTCTCCCAGTCTATATGTGGAGGTTTACTCTTAGCGAGGTAATACGTGTTATTTGACCATGGACAGGTGAGCTCTGCCTGCCTGCCTCCCCGTCTGCTGTATATTTCATAGTGCTACCACCACACACACCTACCACCACCACCACACACCTACCACCACCACCACACACCTACCACACACCTACCACCACCACCACACCACCACCACACCACCCTCCTACCACCTCTCTCTCTCTCTCTCTCTCTCTCTCTCTCTCTCTCTCTCTCTCTCTCTCTCTCTCTCTCTCTCTCTCTCTCTCTCTCTCTCTCTCTCTCTCTCTCTCATTACATATAGCGACGTCTTTCTCATTCATTAGCAATCAAATCAGCAATTAAATTTCATCGACTCTCTTAGAGACTAAATTAAGCGTGATAATGTCTCACCTCTAATTAACACAGACGGCAATTACCATACAGGTGGGAAACGCTTTTAATTTGCCATAGACCTTACGACTTCAAAGGAGGTAAGATGAAAGAACTTCCGAGGCTTCAGGCAAAGATGATTCTTTTAATATGAAAATTTCTGGGGATTTTTTCCGGTCGTAGCTTTAAATTTTTAGTTACTGTGGTGTAATTAGTATGATGTAGTACAGGTGTGTTTGATCAGTTACCTTAATGATGTGATACAGGTGTGTTAGGGATCAGTTACTTTAATGACGTAGTACAGGTGTGTTGGAGATCAGTTACCTTAATGATGTAGTCAGCAGCTACCCCCCCCCCCCTCTCTTTGATCTTCTCCTCTTCAACAAAACACCTTCAGTCCTTAAATGAGTTTTGTGTGTAACTCCTGAAGGTAGATGAACATGGGGAGGGGGGTTCTCCTTTGTCCTCCTCACCAGCTGAAGGGGAGGTGCGATTTTTCCCTCGTCAGGTTACAGAGGAAAGAGGAGTTCCGCTCTGATATAATTCATTAATTAACATGTACTTTGAAACACTTATACGACCAGATGTTGAAGCTCTGTTAATTTTAATAAGTTATAATGGTAATATTTATATTATTTATAGTCAGGTAATTATTGTATATATTCGATTAACCTACCCTAACCAACCTCAAGTGAGCTCAGATCTCTTTTATGACAAGTCGTTCTTATTGATCTGTGTTCAACGAGAATTATAACAGGTGAAGCTTACGAAGCCTCAAGTTTAATAATATTCTGTTGAGTCGTAGCTCTGTACTGGAGGAACTGCCTGGAGGTGAAGCTTGAAGTTAATCCTACGTGGTTATATGATGCTCCTTATTTGATCTTGATAGAAGCATTAGGGTGAGGCTTTGGGCAGTTGAGATAATCACGTCAGTAAGTTTGTTTACGCTGAAGGATTTGTATTTCGTGTTTAATAATTCGTCAGGTTGAAACTAATTATTTATATTTATATTAATACCACACATATAAATCGAAAATTAATATTGATAAGAGATTAATATTTGTAAATAGAGAATTAGTTATTTAATCCTGCCCAGCCTAGTAGATAGTCAGTAGGATTAATTAGGATGAGAAAAAAAAACATATATATATTCAGTATTTATATATAATCTTACTTTACATACTGAATATTATTTGTTATACATTGGTACAAAATAATGAACTAGAGGAAAGATAGGACGGACAGCATCGACAGCAATACATTAACTCGATATGTATTGGATTAAGTTACTTTTTCCTTCTCCAATATGACGATGAAAATTTAATCTGGCTTTGTTCACGTCAGTCAGGAGTCGATACTGTTATATAATATTCTAATATGAAACGTCCATAACGAGGCAGTAGAGAGTTTGAAATATATATTTTTTTTGTATTGGTCATTAAATACAACCACAGTGTTACCAGATAAAATAAAAATACAAGGGTATGCTGGACGTCATTACTTCTGTTGTATTATAAAATTAATGTTACCAGACCGAATGACTATTGCGGATTTTGTCATTTTTTTTTATTTTCATACATACAACTTATGCTAATTATTGTATACTCTCTGCTGTGTCATGTTACTGGGCAATCAGATTACACAGGATAGTCTTACTTAAGTTTTATGTTTCGTTAAAGATTGATTTATGTGGCAGTGTGTCAGCTCAGAGACTATTATCAACACACACACGAGAGAGAGAGGAGAGAGAGATCACCTGGTTTTTTGATGAAACTTTAATCATTGCCCATAATTAATACACTTTCTAGCCTGACACTAATTACACTCGGGTGTTCTTTGAAGTTCGTCCACCGTTCAGCCTCGACTTTACAATATATTGAGAGTTCACACACTCTCTCTCTCTCTCTCTCTCTCTCTCTCTCTCTCTCTCTCTCTCTTGTATAATCTGTCACGGCTACTGAAAAAAAATGTTTCATAAAGCACTTAATGAACTTTCCATGATATTGTGTTGTTACCTGTGTGGTAGTGACCCTTTGAAACACCTTGGCATTAATGAGAGAACCTTACCTTATCTTACCTGTCATATAACACACATAAGAAATAGAATAAAATACAAAATACAGCATAACATTAAGAGGAAACACACGCATACACATATACACACACACATATACATATATACACATACAGTATACACAAATACACATATACACATAAAACTACCCTAAGATTGACTCTAAAGACATGCCATTAACCGTGAAGATAATATTAACGACCCAGGAAAGTAAAAAGAAAAAAAATAATAATCATTAAAAAGAATCGTGATAACGTGCATCTGTAGTCGTTCTCAAGGTCCACAGGTCTCAGTATGGGTTGATCAGAGACACTCCATGACGCTTCCTAGTTAACGATGAACGATTCTAAGTACTTCTGTCTCCGTGTGTCGTGTTCTCTTCGCATTTATAAAGAACTCGTACCAATTATTTTCGATACTTTAGCAACTTGACACACGGGATTCTTAAATTTCAATGACGAAGATTAATGGGTGACAAGTGATAATACAGTAGAGAGAGAGAGAGAGAGAGAGAGAGAGAGAGAGAGAGAGAGTGTGTGTGTGTGTGTGTGTGTGTGTGTGTGTGTGTGTGTGTGTGCATCGAGGCAAGTGTCTCAAAGATTGTATTTCAAAAAACAAAACACCAAATAATCATTGGTTATTTTTCTTTAAGAGTTTCAGCGTTGATCGAAAAATCATAAAACGGTATTGAAGTTATTTGTGTTTGTTTATAATAAATATTGAGGTGTATGAGTGACTGTACTTTATGGGATTATCTACACCAAGTACACGTAACACAACACGCAGTTGAATACACAAAAGATACCTAGTCATAGTCGGGTAGAGAACTGAGGACGACGAGCCCACACAGCCGCTCCTACACCTTAGGCCGCGAGTCATCTAACTTGCTTCACTTACTTAGTGTATTATCTGCTACTCCCCCAGCAGGCCACAGTAGGTTCTGCCTCCTTCAGCCATAGAGGACAGCGACAAGATACACACTACCCAGCAAAGTGTGTTTGATCAACAGCCTTCACATGGTTTACTATAACATTTAATAGTGTGTCAAGATACGACATAGAACAAACTCCTAAATGACCTTACCAAGATATTCACTACAGCGACTAACACCCAGAGCACGTATGGGAAGATCTTGCACAGACACAACCCAAGAGGTGACAAACAACACCTAAGTGTCTCCTCGCTTTTCATTTTCTCTTAAAGTTTATAAAAGAAAATAAGTTATGTACGGTGGTAAACTATATTATTTTTATGAACATTTTAACATTATTCTCTTCGTAGTTAATGATCATATCTCTAGCCAGTCGGACGATACGTCATTTTTCTGTTAAACAATCTTGGCAAGTACTGGCTCTAAAATGCACCTGTACCTGCGCCTGTGTTGGTCAAATCACAACACACTCTGGCAGGTTGTTAAAAAATCACAGCTCTCCCTATTAAAGTTGGTTCTAAAAATTTATCTACCTGTGGCTTCTATAACCTGAGAGTGTGTGACATCTAGTGGGGCAGGCATGAGCTTTCTGGACTGAGTAATGTTCTCTGGGGTACTTCTAAACCTTTATTATATCGCCCCTTTCTCGTCTATAGTATAAGTTAAGAAACTACCGGCGTTCTATTCTCTCTTGACAACTGAGGTGCCGTATTGCAGGTACCAGTCTGGTGGCCCTCATTTAAACATGTCCGAGCAACCGAGTCTCTAGCATATCTTGGGGACCAGACCGGGGGGGGTGGGGTACTCCAGACGAGGGATCAAGCTGATTCACTCACCTCACTTAAGAAGAGTGTTACGAGGGACGGACCAATTAGGTATGTGTACGATTTTCGTAAAAATCATAGTAATTATTTATATGATTTACCTTCCTCTCACAATGATCTGAAAACTTTAATTTTTTGTCAACATACTGTACACACCATTCTCTATTGCGAACGATGAATCTTTAAAATTCATTCCTTTGACCACTCGACACCTCGACAGCTGTATTCCTTTAACACTTCACTGTTCATTTGGTTCTTAATTTCCCTAAATAACTTAGCGTCGTTCACAAACATTTGTATGAAAGAATGAATAGTGTCTGGCATATATATAATTTCTAAAAGAAACGAACAAAATTCCAAGCACACTGCCCCATGGTATCCTCTTACCATGTACACATGACGATTTTGTCTCCAATCCACGTCGGGACATTCCCCCAGCTCCGTACCTTTCCCGTTTAATTTTCAGCTATCGAATACCTTGGAAGTAAGGATTTATGTTATAAATATTGCCACCACGCTCCAGGACCCGTGACCACACAAACAGTACCTTCAGTAATTGCGTCAAGCGAGAACGCCCAAGCATAAATTATGTTGCCACCACGAAGTTATTGTTTCGTTGTAGATGTTACATCATGTTATTGCATATAATGCTCTGTAGTGTTATTATACAGTTTGGTTAGAAGTATGGAATATCCTCCGCCTCAGACACTTGCGAGACGTATGATCTGAATCCCAGCTTATAAGACACTATACTGTACAGTAATGTCTGCCAACAATAAGTTCACGTCGACAGCACTTGTATGGGAAGGGAAGAAACTGATCATAGTGTTGACCAGTCCTCTCCTTATCCCTGCTGGGGGCTGTAGGGTGAAAAAAGCGGCAGAAAGAATTCCCTTCTTATATCTTGTAGCACAGGAGAGACTGAGGGAAGGTGTAGTCCCATTAACAGGGAGAGTAAGGTCTCAGGCAACATTCCGATATGGTTAAGTCATAGACGATAATAAACAAA